>NW_010329321.1:0-36308 GCF_000700745.2 Antrostomus carolinensis | reverse complement strand
GAAACAATGAATTGAGGAAATGAGAAAAAGGAGCAGAAAATCTGAATATATACATCTCCCAACTGCAAGGAATCAAAGATATGCTGCTGATTCATGGAGATACAATTAAAGAGCAAGTCTCCCTGAAGCAGAAAAGGACAGAAAGATTCTGCAGGAAGCAATGCTGAGAACAGCTGTGAAATCACATTTTCTGATCTTCAGTGTCAAATAAGAGACCAGAATATACCAGCTAGGTGCTGCAGTGCTAGGGACACACTTTCTGTTCTGCTGAAATCTAGTTTTCTTAGAATCTGGATCTGAGTAGGAGCCCTGCATTTTCAGTTCTTTGGGTTTCTTTTTCCATTGCCATCCTTTCCCAACACCTCCAGTACTCAAAATCACCTTGTAGAAAAATACAGCAATGACCTCAAAGGGCTAACATACAATGGGTGCTGCAAAGACATTTCAGGAAGATTGGAGGAGAAATTAAGAACATCTAGAGAGAGAAACAAGGAACTGCATTAGAAAGTGGTCACATCCTAAACAGGCAGGTAAAGAAACATGATAGAGAAACAACTGGAGGAACTCCAAAACTCTTCTGTAAAGCAAAGACCACAACTGAGATGTAGAAGCTGAAATTGAAGTACCAAATTTAACATCTTTACTATAATTTAGTTGTTTCTAAAATAGACCAAACACAACTATTTCCTTGACAATAAGGAAAACAATTATGCATAGGTTTCACTGGATTTCAGCATAAATCATTTGCACAGGAAAGAAAAGACATCTCCACTCCAAAGAAACAATTTTTAAAAGGTTTTCAATTTTTTTTTTAATAAATGTGCTTTGTTCACAAAAAGTAGTGACATAAAGACAACAGAAATGCAAATACACATTTGTTTTTCTTTTTCCTCTCCAGCACCTTAAGAACGAGAGGTCTCTTGCACAGTCATAACTTTCAGATATTTCATACCCTAGAAACATTATTCTCGCACCAAAGCCAAATATCCAACGGCTCCCGATATCACCACTTTATTGTTCAGGGAGGTATACTTATTTATGTAAATCCCACTTTCCTCCTCTACCACAATCTACTGTCCCTTGTTAAAAAAAAAAAAAAAAAAAAAAAAAAAAAAAAGAAGAAGCCAAAAATCCCCCAAACAAACGCAGAAACAAACAAAAAAACCAACCTAAAAAACCCCACCCAAACAAACAAACAAACAAAATAAAACAATAAACACTTCAGGTATTTAGAATGAGCAGCAAGAAAACCAAGCTGTTATGAATCTCAGGTCCCTAAACCACAAATACAATGGTGTCACCAAGCTGGCTAGCAGGCTTAATTTTGAATGTTAATATTTTAAAAGATTTTGGGGGGATAAATCTTGGTGTGAATTGCTTGTTTGTATGAATCAAACCAATTTACATTAACCGATACCAACAGATATGTTAGCTGGTATATAACTTTTTTTTAAAAAGGGGTATCAGTTAAAGTGTTAGATATACTTCGAAGTATGCACAGATTAAGTTTCCATAAACAGCTGAATTTTTAGCACCACTATTTTAGCTTTAACATGAACACTGCTGAAGTCAGTGGTTAACTGGGAAGAAGAAAGGCTTTGACTGACAAACATTTTAGTGAAAGTGAAGTGGTAAAGCATTAGATGCAAATACTGACTTATAGCTGGTTTTGGAGCCATTGTGTATTTCATTAGACAAGTATTTTCTGTAAAAAAAATTAAGAAGTCAACTTTTTTTTAAACATATCAGAATATAATTTTTTTGTTTGTATATAACTATATAATTCAGATTGAACAAATATGAATTGAGTTTTAGGGGATACTTTAAATTTAAGGAGAGACACGAAAAGCTTATGTTAAAGAATAAAGCATTGCAGTCCAGTTTGTGTTTGAGTGTAAGCAGAGCCAATGCGGGATGACTCTTCATAGAAAACAGTGTAAAAGAACCAGGTGTAGGTCAGACTGTGACACTTTCCGTGCAAAACTTCATTGGAAGGAGTAAGTTTCAATTTTTTAGCCACACTGTAAAAGCCACACTACAACTTCAGTTTATCTGGTAAATCCAGTATTATAAATACAATGTGGTAGGTTAATATGGTGTAAGGCATATTTCATCACAACCACCTGTAAAACTATATGTTAGTATTTTCCACCACTTTGCTGAAGTCAGTCTTAAAACAGTGACGTGGCACCTAGTTCAAATCATTTATTAGTAGGCACTTACATATAGATTTAACAGCCTAACATTCAAATCTGAAAATTCTGGCCATTATTTTTAAACTGAGGAAAATCTAAGCTAATCTAATAGCAAACTCTTTATTTTGTACCACTGAACAGAATTGGTTTCTCCTGCAAAAACTCAAAAATATATTACACAAATTAAAAAACTTAATATATGTAAAACACTTCTGTTCCATCTCCTTACAGTGCAGACCAGTTTTCAGACAGTTATGGAGTTTTAATTTAACTAAACAGAATATTTTGGGGTTCAAATAAGTAAACAAATAGTGTATGTTAACTTCACGCGTGGTCTGAATGCAGCTTTCTGCAAATACGCTTGGAAAACTTCTATAGTTATGTTCCTTTTTACAAAATCAGTCTATAGTTACTGTATAACTTGGGACATCTACAAATAAGGACAATTAAAGAAAAAGTTATTGGTTTTTAAAATGCATAAATAATTTACTTTAAAACATGACAAAACCCACCCTGTCCCCCAAAAAACAGTTTGAAGAAAATACAGAAGACCATAATTGGGGAAATACTGATAGTTAGTGCTTGTACACTCATAAAATTGCAAAACGGTTTTCCAGCTTTGAAGTGAAACATAATTGTCTAGACATACCATGCTCCTGTAGGGGGGTGATAACCTCTTCAGAAATCTCATGTCTAACTACTATTTATGCAATGAAATTACACAGTATGTATGACCATGGATGAATAAATTCCAGTGTTTGGGTGTTATCTCACGAGGGCTGCAATAAACATAAAATCAAATGTGCAAGCATTATGGTTTCTCCAGCCCAGGCTTAACTAGAGTGAAACAAATTTTGGAAAAAAAGTTTTGTTCTATAATTAAGAAGGGACATGTGTAACCAAGTGTCTTAACCTATCTGCACATATAATTAAAGTGCAAATTATTTCTTCCTACATATACTTCTCAGAAGCCCACCAACTCCAGTGCCTTAAGCTCAACCACATTGAGTTAAAATAGTGAAACAACACTTAGCAAATTAAATAGAATTCACACTTCACAGCACTAAAGAAAAGAATGGTACCTTTCTGGAAAAAAATTAGTAATACAAATCCAAAGAAAGTAACAGTAATTTATGCTATGACAGGAGTCATTTGCATAAAACTTGTATTTTTTCCACTTTCATACAAGAATAAATTTTAAAATTCAAAAGTAGAAAAAAATAGCAAACTCTGTAAACCTTTGCATTTTTTTTAATGCAAATCATTTGTGTGTTGAGCCCATGTTAGTATAGCAAAATTAGTTAAGCAAGAGCTTTGACTGAAAAGGCATTTCAACAACTACATTAACTTAGAAGCAATATAGGATCTTCTAGCTCATAGAAAGGAATTGAACTAGACTGGCTTTCTCCAGAGTCTGAGTCATACGGAGCATCGGGCAGCTCCATAAAACCGTAAGCTAGCTGTTCATCTTCTGTATCTGATCGAACATAGCAGGAAGTGTTGGAATACTCCTCATCCTCTACACTGTTGAAATCCTGTGGGATATACAACATTCCTGGGTAGTTCCTGCTAACTAAGTCACTTGTTGTTTGCAGGGAAGTTTTTCTAAATGCCATCAGGTGCATGTGAGAAAACTTGGAATACTTGAAGCGTTTAAAACCCAAGGACTCTATGGCAATTTTCCAGCTTTTCATCATCATAGCCCGGCGATTCTGATGAGATGAATCAGGAGTTATAACAAGCAATAAGCCGTTTAATACGAGAAGTTCATGTGCCTTCTTGCAGCATATCCATCGTTGATAGGGTGATGGAAAGTAAGAAAGGAGGAGTGAAAAAACGACAACATGGAACAGTTCTCCAGGGAGAGAATCAATGGGATTTTTCAGTTGCTTAAGAAAGGCATCTATAGCATCTTGCGCCAGCTGGAGGGGTTGCTGAATTTGAAGATTTAAGAAGTCACATTTATATACGCTCTGGTGGAATAAGAAAAACAGAAAACCACACAAACATCAGGGTTAGTTTAAAGAGCAAATACAATCCAAACCTATAGATAATAAATTATAACCTCTCCATTCCCTCAAGGAAACATCAAGCCTCCTGAACATTCCCCTTCCTATTAAATCAAACTATCTAAAATAAAAATTTAATGCATATTGCTAGCTTTCAGAATTGCAAAGTAAAATTTTAGATGTGCAGTAATGTACTAGAGATTTGATAGCTGAGAACTGTTAATTAAAAAAAAAAAAAAAAAAAAAAAAAAAAAAAAAAAAGAATTTTAGCCCAAATAGAACAAAGTATCATTACAACTATCTCACAAATTACTTAAGAAGAACTCTGATAAGCCCGTATTGCTTTTGTTTCTCCAGATGCTGGAGGCCTTTTATAAGTTTTTATAAACCTGAAATCAGTAATTAGGAAATAAATTTTATACCTCAGTATTTTCACCAGTTCTTTGAAAAGAATCCAAGAAACTTATCAGTTTGGTCACTTGGAAAAAAGTGTCATTCTTTAGTAGTACAGAAAAAGAAGCTACGGCAAGGCAACATACATTGGAAAGTTACAGAACACTAACTGCTTTGCAGCGGAGATGCAGGTCCATGTAAAACTGTAAATGCAAAGTGTAGTGGTACACATTCGGACAGTTATCAAAGTAAGGTAAGGGCTATAAATTCATCTGTTGATAATTTGTGCACTCAAGTTGTCAAAGATGGGAAATGACACCACAATACAACATAGAGAAGAATAAGTTCTTAACATCCTTAATCACGGAGCGTTCAAAAAAATGAGTAATAGTATGCTATTCACAACATTTAAGTTTTGACACTTTATATTAACCAAAACCTGGGAGTGACTTCTTTAATAAAAAAGTATTAAGATACAAGGTTTTGACATGATAGCAACAAAAATTGTTATTAATGCCTAAAGAATGTGCAGTGAACAACAGACACTCTAAACAGGTAAACACGAAAGCAGACTGAAAACATTCTGTGGAGCAGGTCTGAAAGGTGGAGTTAGATCTGTTACATTTTTATATCACAAAAATATTTATAGCCTGTTTTATAAAACAATATTCAAAAAAGAGCTCACTAGAATGCTTTTGTAAACACATTCATAAAGCAACTGATATACACAATTTTTTCCAAGCAGAAAATATTATTTCTGTTTAAATAAAATCACATTATCTTCTGAGAGTATGCAGTAAATTAGAAAAATCAATCAATGCTCAAAAAAGTCTGTGATTTATTTTTCTGCACCTTTAATCTGGGCCTCCAATATGCAAAAAATCAAGAAAGAGACTTGCATTATGTAGCTATAATAAAGAAATTTCAGTTGGAACCATTTTACCTGCAGGACTATATTCTGCTTCCTTTTAACATTTAGAACAGGAAATTAATAGCAGTAATTTCATGATACCCTCTAATAAGGTTTAAAAGAAAGAAGTGCTCTGAAGAGTAATTGTTCAGAGTAATATGCTAACTTAGAAGCAAGACTTAAAAAGTTAGAGGTTATACATACACAGTTGAAAAAACAATTCAGACTGCACATATTTCTCAGTAGTGGAAAAATACTCATAAAACAGTTATGTAGAAATAATGTTAAAGACAATTTCAGGACTAAAGTATGTTTCAAGTGGAATCTGAACTCTGCAGGCAGTTTTAGGGCAAAAATGCTGCTAAAATGGAGACTGCTACTAAACTTTAGATAAACAAATCTTGAATTGATGTTGAAGTCCTTCTAGACACTGAAACAGCAAACAGTCATATTTCAGCGCATCCACTAACATTTAAGAATACAAGCCTACTTGTATATTCTAATTTTTAATTCCAGTATCCTTCCAGCCTCTTTTTTTTTTTCTTTCAGACTGTATTTACTCCAGTACAACATCCGCTGCATATTCAGCACGTTTCCCAGCAGTATGTAATTGTATTTGGATTTTCCCAAAGTGGAGATTCCCCCTTTGTTCAAATTTTGCCGTTTTGTTTTGTTTTTGTTATGTAGACAAATTAAACTCCTCTAAGAAAATATCCATTGTTAATTGCAGTCTGGAACACCTGTGTTATAAGCAGAATGTTTGAAGGAATGGTCAACAAAAACACTGGGTCAGGAAGAAATCTGTTCTGCTTACCCCAGCCTCAGTTTCCCTCCTCCCAGTTTCTAATACTGGTGTTTCCCTCAGTGTACCTTACAGCAACACACTAAAAGTGAGGGAACGATGCCTAGCTAAAGACAATATTAGTCTTTTCGTGGTGCAGTTCCCCTCCCCTGGCCTCAAAACACCAAAGTTTTTAATGGAAATATCTTTCCATATTAATATCTCTACAGTTTACATTCTCTCTATATGAAACATTCAAAACAGTTTGAAAACATTCTTTTATTATATAGCTAACATTTCAGTTCCTCTCCTAGTTTTTCACAAGCACATCCTTATTCCTCAAATTAGCTTAAGTATTTTACTCAAATACTTAGTCTATATCCAAAGCATTTCTATATGCAGAAAGTGGATTACTCTTATTTTTATTAAAGAAGGAATTATTTAACCCTCTATTTAACATTATTGAAGAAACTGACTTCCTAAGGAGCCTCTATGCTTCAATTTCAAAAATTATTTTGGTATCTTACCTAAAAGATCAAAAGATTTTATCAGTTTTTGAACAGCAATTTTCAGCTTCTACCACTAAGTTATCAGATCCATTTTCAGGTCAGAAGATGACATTAGCTACCATAAGAACTCTGGCTGTTATTCTGAAATCTTAAATCAGCCCAGGCAACTGCTGGGCTAAAGATGAATTTATTGAGGAGGTTATGGTGCTGATGCAGCTCAAAGTAGAGTCATCTTGAATACATCAGGGCTTATTAATTCTGGCTTGGAGGTGGACCTAAGCTTATTCCAGCAGATACATTTGAGTGAACAAACTGTACTCCATGTCACACCAAGAATGCTTGTGAGCTAGGTTTCAAGGTGCCAAAGAATCCAAGAGAATGGAAGTAAGAGAAGCTGGTGAGCCCAAGACAGGCCTCACAGTAACTACGTTGGTCTGTACAGTAGCACTCTGGGGAGTTCCTATCATCAAGCTACGGTACTTGTCAGATGACAAGAATCAATTATCTGATCACTCCCTTGAACTGGGAGAGAGCCTGAAGAACTGGTTAGTACACAGAAATTGCAGCTACCTGACTACTCCCTCTTCTGTTGTCTGACCTGGATTACTCATATTCCTCCATTACATCTACAGAAGAAACCTTTTTGGAACTCTTCCAGTAATGGTTTTGGTCACTGTACATTTAAATTGATTTGCATGAGAACAAAATTAATTTTCTTATGAAAACAGCACGATAGACTAGATAGCAAAATAATAAGTATGCATACTCAAACATTAATGGTTAGATCCAGCTCATGTAACTTCAGGTGCCTAAGCACCAATTGTAGTCACTGGAGAGCTAGTCCGTATGGCCCACAAGGTCAAAACACAGTTCACCTCTCTGTGAAACAGCAGACCTTTAAGTTTCACTGACTATTTTTGATAGATCTCCACTGACTATAATTGGAACATAGCATCTCAGATGTAGACACCCATGATACTGTATCTTAGCTGGAAATTTACTCGCCAGGTATTGCCATTTTAAGTGCCATAGGTTGTGACTTCAGTGCCACTTGTCTCCCTTACATCTTGTGTCGTGTCCAGCAGCCCTTTGCAGATGTCCTACAGCCTCCTCGAGTGGTGGCAGGCAATCATGTTCAGGCAACTGATGTCTATTCTTCAAGTTAGGTAAGATGGAGTCCATTCAAAGTTTCTTTGTGTTTTAGATGAAACTAACATTGAATTGCTTTAAAAAGCAATTTACCAGGCTCCAATTTTTTTTCAAGAAAATATTTCATTTTCTCTAAGCATATACACAAAAAATATAAATTAGGTGTTAGTGGACTAAACTTTGTGAGGTGACCACAACAAAATACCATGCATTTAGCATGTAAACCACACTGCAGCAAATGAGATAACATTACTTTAAAGTTAGCTGCATTATTGTACTCATACACTTCTCGCCTCTCCACTTCTAGAAAGGGTTACTTTAGGCCACTGATTTTAATAGAGCTTGATTTTAAACTGTAAGGGGTCAAGATGTGTAAGGTCTAAGGTTTTTCTGTTTTCTGTTAGAAATGCATTCCTTTCTGTATCTTTTGATTTTCATTTCACTTTGTCATTTTGCGTGGTTCATAAATGCTATTACAACTGACAAAAGTTGGATCAAGAGCAAATGACAGAAAGAACGTATGAGTACATGAGAATCAATGCATTTGAGAATCTTACTACCTAGAGAAAATGAAGCAATTTATGCCAAAAGTCCACAAATTTGTCCTCAGGATTGCAAAAGTTGAATAATATTTGTAGCAATAAACTGAAAAGCCCCTTTACAGTGCACTTCTGATTACTAAAACTCCACAGAAAAACTCAGCAAGTACGGTCACTGATCATTTCCTTCTGTCAGCAAATGCAGCTTCTGAGAGGTTCATACCTGGGCATAAGCCTACTCAATTTTTATTTATGCCTTTTAGGATGCAAGAACTCATCTGAAATGCCATTAAAAGATGGCTAACAAAATTTTGCAATGTTAAGATTCATAAAGATATTATAAAGGCATAACTCTTGAAGAAAAAATTAAAACAAAACACAACTACAGTTTAGAGCCTGTTCATGGGAAAAGATGCAGCAGGATGGCCCCAGTTCCTTTTAAAGCACAGATATTTAGGGTACATACTTAAGTATTAAACATACTTTTTTAAACAGTCATTTTGAAGCATTCTAAAGTATCTGAGAATCAAATTTATATTAAATTCAGCAAACATTACATACCTCAACAGCTGGAACAATATCTATGCCAACTGTTAGAAATTCTTCAAACTTCAGAAATGGATTAAAGCAGCTACCAACATCAAGTAATCTGATCTTCCCCAAGGAGTGCAGCAATCTAAGAAGCAGCAAGAATTCATTTTTATCAAGTGTTATTTTTGAAGCTATATTCTGAATTACAGTTTCAGATAACTAATGCAAAAAATTCTCATAGAACACCACAGTAGTGACGAATAGAAGCGAATGCCTTACTTGAATTGCTGAGATACCAAGCTCCATCAGTAAAGCAGATGGTCCTCAGTGGAAGAGTTTATGTTCAGAGCAGCTGTAATACTTTTAACTTGTGTACTTACAATAAGAACTTAAACCAGCAAATTGTGTGTAGGTGCTCTCTATTGTTTTGTGTTTCCCACTTACCTTTTTGTGGTATTTACTGGTATTGAAATCACACAAGTCACCAGAGTTAAAATGTCAGGAGTTTGAAAGAAACTGACAACACTCCATGACCTACTTACTTGTCAGTCCCATTTTAAAGAGCATCTGAAGTACCATAATTGGTTTAAGACAAAAAAACCCCACACAATGGTATTCCAAGGTAAAAAAAAAAAGTCTAAAAATGAAAGCATTTAGTTATTCCCTGTAAAAATTTTAAAATATTTTATTTGCTTTATGTTAGTTAATATTTTTTTTAAATACTGAAGGTTCACTCCAATTCTATTTTCAGTGGATGCTGTGAAAGAGTTAGATCAGTCCATGCAGAGCCACAGACTTAAAAACTGGCTGCTCAGGTTGCAGGGATGTTATTCTAAACACCTAAATGAATTTAAGTATTTCCTCAAAACTACTTAGGGGGAAAAAAAAAAGTCTACTCCATACCATGCAATCTGTTTTCTTTTGGAGTATCAAAAGGTTTTTAATGAGAAATAGTCAAAAATAGCCATCTGCTTTAGGAAAGAGAGTCCTAATCCAAGTACTTCTGAAGTACTCAAAAATGAAGATGTACCTCAAAAAAGTTCTGGAGAAAAATTTTAGTAAGCCAAAAGTCTATCTCCTTATCTGCCACTTTGTGATGACCCAACTATTCAAGATGAAATTATAGATAAAAAGGCCATTGAATGGCTTGGTGGCTGCAATACTGAATACTTAACTATGCTACCAAACAAAAGGTGAATGATTTAAAAAAATAAAATAAAATAAAGGAGGTATTAACTTGAGAAATCATGATTTACTGCTTGGACTGATAGAAAGAGGTTGACAGACTGCCAAGGAAACTTTTAATACTTTAGTTCCAGAATGCTGCAGAAATGCACATATACCCTTCAAAATGTCATGGAAAATGAAAAAACAAACAAACAAAAAACCCCACAACCCCACACTGAATAACTGGCCAATCGTCTTCTCAAACAGATTCCAAAACTTCCCAAACAAACAAAAAGGCAGAGTGGGGAATGAGAAAAAAAACACCAGACTGAAGAAGCGAAGAGAGGACATTCTTGTACTGTCTGGTGGAAGCTCCTATTATAGCACAGCAGAAGATAGGCTAAAGGCTGGCAGATTAATTTGCTTTTCCTTGGGAAGCTCTGACATCATCTTTGACAAACTGCAAAACCAACCTGAAATGCCTTTATGAAAATTAAGACATCATTGCTCTTTTCTTTAGGTTAAATATATAGTTTAAAAAAAGAAAAGAAAGACGCCTGACAACTTTTGAGTGTAGTGACTACTGCCTTGCCTTTGAAAGGACTCTTATCTTCCAAAGGACAGTCTCCTTGACCAATGCCTAGAGGAATATTTGTGGTTTTCAAGTTTGCAACCATAGGCATTTTCTTCATGACTAAGGCAGTTACCAGTATATATAATGTAACATCAGATAAGATCAATGCACCTCTATAGAAGTACTGGCAATCAGCTATCTCATCATCATTTAAAGGTTTTGCCTCATCCTGGCACTTAGTTTGTCTAACCTGATACACTGGCCCTCTTAAAAAAAAAAAAATTAGAATTTGAATGTTGCACTCAGTTATCAGTAATATCAGTTGTTGAATACTTCCTACAATCAAAGACATTGTTCTTCTGAATTTTGAGGCACCTGCTGTTTATTCTTTCTTTGCAGTTGCAACAAACCAGTAAGTGTTGGAGTTAAACAGTTCTGTTCAAGTCCACTAGTACAGACTTTACATGTGCCTGTTCTTTAAAACACAACTTAATGATTGCATCCATGCATATTAAAAAAAAAACCCCAAACAATCCAACAAAAGACCAGCACCACTAGCAACCAACAGTTCAAGCTCTTTCCACTGGATCATTTACATGGCTGCATCTAAAAATTTCCATGATTTGTAAGATCTCAGAATACTCAAAATCCTTTCATAGAGGCAAACAAAGGCAAACTCAGCTTTCACAAGGATTCACAGGGAGGAGAATGATAACTTTTCAGCAAGTAAGCAAATGTTGCTTTTTTTCTTCAGGTTTCTGTAGTCAATTCCAAGCTGAGCAGAAGCCAGAAACTCTCTTTTACACTAAAGTACAACAGATCCAAGGCATTTGTCACGGGGCAAATTCACTCTGATAGGTGTCTCAAATCCAAGAAGCCTTGTAGTCTAAGTTCAGTGCAAATGTACTTTGAAACCTTAAAAGTGGCAAAGATTCAGATGCTCACTTGTGTCTTGACTTCAAGTCACTTGTCAGGTTTTCGTGCCTCTCAGAACACAGGTGCAATGAATCATGTAGTGGCAATTCTCAGGCTGCCAGTTATCAGTAGGAACAGGATCCTAGTTAGGTGCTTGAAATAATTTTGAAGCTCTTCAGAAGTGCTTAGATTTGGTCACTGAACATATACAGAGAGCACAGACCACTGATTCAGATGGTTTGAAAACCACTGGTTCATATACCTACTTTTGCAGCACTGCAACTCTTGAGTAAGATTCCTCAGTGAGAATAACTGTAATCTAGGTGACAATCACTGATCCAATGAGCCAATGACTGTTAGAAATGTAGTATTCCTGAATTCATTGATAATCACCCTTTAACTACCTGTTTCCTAATGATTTTCAGTCAAGGCAACATTAAAAGCAAGGGAAATATTCTGCCACTGTGGGTAATCCCCAAGCACATCTTGAATCCACAGTTCCCCGATGCATTAGTGTACAGGTAGAAAAACAAAATGTGAATAGTTAAAGATCAGGAACTGGTAAAGAAGTGTACCTAACCTGGCAAATGAGTGCATTTAAAATATATCCCACATTTGTTTAGTTCAAAAACTTTATTACATGGACTGCAGCTCTTGATTATTAGCCCCCTTTAAAAATCGCACCTATTATTCAACTAGGTGTTACACGGGTGATGTTTTTTCTTGGAAGTAAATAGAAGTAAAGCACAGTTATATGACCATAAGGAAAGTCTCTGAAATTAACCACTTCAAGTGCTGATCTCCTAGTGTACAGTTTTCAATTACTCTATTGTTTATCAAGGATGGGAGGGGAAAAAAATTCAGAAGTCTTATGCTGCTGTCAGAAGAGCAGAACAAAGCTTTATATCTGGTTCCGCGTGGCGAGAGGTCTAGCTGGCTGAGCTATATATGAAAGAAGGAATGATAGGTTGAACTTTAAGAGACAGTCAAACCAATGCCTGAGAAGAATTCATACCAAAAAGGTTGTCATTTTTACCATTAAGGATAAAAAGCAATACTGCTTAATTTGACAGAAAAAGAAGATAAACAACTCAAAAAGAGAACAGAGGGATTGATTTATTAAAGGAAAGAGCTGTTAAATAGCAGATAACAGCTGCTTTTATTTTGCAAGACTGGGCCACTCCCACATCCAGCTTCACAACAGGTGCAGTTGTAACGTTAGAGACATAAGAACTTGTTCTGGGAGGGAAGGAAGTACTGTGGACAATACATTACTTTTCATACAGATGAAAGTGAAAAAAGGACTGTTCACATTAGTTATTTCTGTGAGTCTTACCAATTTTAATCTGGCAAAGAGGTGAGCAACGTGAGAAGGTCGAAATGGGTTCATTAAAGTAGCTGAGTGACTTTCTGAGTTGCAGTAAACTTTGCACTTCTGGTTTCTGTGATGTTTTCTACCGTCACCTTTAAGAGCTGGCTGAGCACTTCGTATTTCTCTCCACATCTCCCAGCATCTTTTTTTACTACCTGTGGAACTTTTTATTCCTGAGCTAGCTCTACTCCTTACCAAGCAAAGTACAATCTCTACAATAGCTTGCCAGTAAAGGCAAACTCAGAAAGAGCTCCTACATAAGCAACCTGGTTTTAATACTCCTTGAGAGAGTGTTACGTATGGGAAGAACAAAATTATTGTCTTTACACTTACCAGTGTAAAACAAAAAGACTCAGGCTTAACCATTCCTATAGGCAAGCCCACAACTCTTATTTGTAGTGTTACATGGCCAGAATGGAGTGACAGTATTTGAACAAGTGCATGTGTGTGGGGGTTAGGTTCCCCCATACTCTTTGTACCAAGACCTCACCAAGATTCAGACTTCACAAACTGATCAGTGTAGACATGGAAGAAAAGCATTTCAGAAGGAAAGTATGCTTTGTGCAATACACAATCCATTTTCATTCTGATAAACTCTTAACTTCTTCTATAAGGCATAGAGGAAGAAACTGAATTTTGATTTTTCTGAGCAGTAACTTAGAACAGCTATGCCTTGCTTTAAAGTCTGTGCAGCTACTAAAAACCTTACTATAATTTGTTGCTTACTCAGGTAAATATTATAAATCTTGCCTTTGCCAGGTATGTCTTTATGGATGTACATATTTTTTTAAATTTTGAGAATGAAGATAAAAATAATCATCACTCCCTATATTAACAAATACTTTAAAAATTATTTAATAAAAGCTTCTTTATTAACTGCTTTCTATACATGCTAGTCAGAACAAAAGGTAAGGCTACAGACTACTGGTAGCAAAAAGAAACTCATGTGAAGTTGGCTCCACATTATAAACTGTACAAAGTATGAAGACAGAGCACATGCAGAAAGAGAGCTAATGCTTTATCATGACAAGGCCTCCCTTGTCACGGGGAGACAAATCAACTTTAAGTAGTGTATGATCATCAAACCTATTGATTTAAAAAAACAAGTACCAACAAACTGCTGTTTACAGTAATGCTAAAATTATGTGTTAACAAATGCCAGCATTATTGAGATGTTATAAGGTATTAGTATCTCATCAGCCCTTTGTGCGAAAGTGCCTGGCAGTTCTCATTAAAAACAGGTATTCATTTTGAGGCTGACTTAGCAAAACAAGCACTACAAAGAGGATTCTATGGGGGAAGCCAGCTTATGAGAAGCCACTATCTTAATTTGCCTTGTCTGTTTTGTCTTGTCATAATAGGACAACAACAGTGAAAATGTTTTCATTTTGCATGTAACTATTCAACTACACAGGCATTTAGGATCTTTATGGCTTTTGCAAATTACTTTAAAAACATAATAAACCACAAAAGATAACAGCTCATAAGGACAGACACATCTGCTAATAACGTTAGCAGCATGCTCGTTCCTTTCCTAACTAATACAATATCTAACTTAAAGTGCTGATCACAGAAGATATGCTATGATAATGAGAAAAATCTCTTCACAGAACAGAAAAAAACATTATTGCAGGCAGCTGTAAGAATTGCTTTGTAAAGAATATGAAGAAAGTAATAAGTGTAACATTTAATGATAATATGCTTATGCATTCATTATTCCATTATACTTGCAAATATTAAATTCTTTCTGTCACACGTGGAATAGCCACAAACATGACCCATGTTATTTAGGAAAAAAGGAGGGTGGGACTGTAACTGAAATCATAAAGCTACTCCTGAATGCCAAAAATAAAATTCTTACTTGACTGAAGGTCAAAAATTGTTGTTGGGAAGACACCGCAAGGATACTACAACTTCTGCAAAGCCAGTCATCAGAAAGCTAGCACATTTAAAATTAAGGGTTATAATTCAAAATTGCTTTTGAAGTGTATAATTGGAATCAAGAGTTTTTCTGTAATTATTTATGAAGAGAAAGTTTTAAGTACTCTGTTATTTACATTTGGCACTTAGTACTTACATAAGCAATTGACTTTTCAACAATGCTGAACAGCCAGTAGATTCTAACTTAATTAATGTCTCCCTTATTTCACCTCAAGGTTTAATATAAATTGCATTGCACACCAATGACATACAAAAGTGAAACTGCTCTAACACGTAAATGAAGATGACTAAGTTGCCATTCTCAAGAAAATTTTTTATGGCCACCACCAAAATATACTACAACATAAGTATTTCTTGAAACATATTCACACGAAAATGCTCTAAATTATTATAAATACATCAGATTGATCTAATATGTTACAGGGAAAAAATGTTCAGGAAAGTTGTACTGCACAAAGAGAGGAAAAAAAAAAGTCTGGAAAACAAGTAAAACTTACTCTTCTGTTATAGCTTCATGATTTGTCAAGCCAAAGTTTGGCAAGGGATCTTCAATCTTAGGAGCCTGGGGAACATTTAAAGTTGGAGTGGTCTTGGAATCAAGAAGTGCTCTTTTTTCATCCTTCTCAAGTGCTTTTCTCTTCCCACCGTTCTGAAAATATTCTCGGCATACACTGAAAAGACAAAAAGAAAAACTTCCCAGAAAAACAGAATGCTATTTTTGGTCATTACTATAGATAAGACACAAGACAGATGTTTAAAGATACAAGTGCTGTCAGCTTTTAAACAAATCTGGGTATTACTGCAACGTTGGTAAATAAGCTTTAGGAAAGATGCAATATACCCAAAGACACACTTGAAGTTGAGTGGTGTCTTATTTCAAAAAATTAGGCTGTAAGTCACAGTTGATTAAACAGATTCAAAACAGTTTTATCTGGATAGACTTTTAGAGCAAGACAGAAGACGTCTTGTCAGAAAATCAACAGAGGGTAAAACTTCAGCTGTCACCTGAGCACCACAGTTCTCCACTAAGGTGCAAAGAGTTATTAACTAGCTCCCCATAAACGCAGGGGCTTTTGAAACCTTTGTGACCTGCAAGGCACATAACGTGGGGGAAAAGAAACATAATCCAGGTTTATGGGCTAACTTACATATACCAGTTTATAATTTTAATTGCGTTTGCCTGGGGTGTTTTTTTGTTTTTAAGTAACAGATATCTGTAGTAGCTGTATTATTATGGAAGACTTATTTTAGCCTTAGTATTTTGCTAATAGGAACCAGAACAAAGTAATCTGGTCATACTGGAACAGAAATGTTCACCAGTTTAAAGGAAACAAGTTAAATCGCACCTGCGTACTCCAACCAGTAGTCAGTATTAGTGTATGAGAAGCAGGCATTATGTTTGAGAATAACTGAATTTTGTACACAAATAGAACTAGAATTGGAAACAATTTGTTGCTGTGAAATTAAAAAGCCTAACTCACCCTGCACAAAGCAGTATTTTTAATGAGATGTGCCAGCCAAGTATTTGCACAGAAAGTTTAACAGAAATAGTACTTGTTTGAATTATGTTTTCATAACAACTTATTTTTATGATGTTTTCTTAAAATTCACTCAATTTTCCTCTAACAAAGCTGCAGAGGTTTGAAGGAAACATTCTAGAAAACATAAATTCAAGTGTAGTTTAATAACATCTTACACAAAGCAGGATCAAGATAACATAGCATTTCATATCACAGATTCAAGAAAGGACATGTTGGTATAATGCTGCATTTAAATCACAGATAGAGACAAGGAATTGGATTACACAGGCCTTATCTAAGGGTTGGTGATATAATAGGAAACAAATGTATCCAGCCTCTCCACCATATAAGATGTGAAGGAAAAAAAAAAAAAAAAAAGTCATTGGAATTGAGTTTCCTAAAGGGAAACACACAAACAGGTACAGATAGGAGTTGCTTTAATCCAGTATGGTAGGAAATGACCACCTTGAGTCTGTAAACGCACACTTACAGTAGGGGGAACAGGACCCTGGCTCAGGAGTTAGCTGGGCTCATTGATAGGGCTTTAAACTAGTTTTGAAGGGGGAAGGGAATGAAGCCAGGCTCAACGGAGCTGAGCCTGGGGGTAGCACACTGGTGCTTGAAGGATGCTGCGATAGCGAGGTCCTTTGGTCTGCTGTCTCAGAGGAAGTCAGAGATAGGAATCCAGGCAGCAGCAGAAATACACGGTGTTTTGATGAGGTAGGAACCCCAGAGGCTCACAAGAATCATCACGAGGGAATTAGGACTTCTCCTTGCACTTGGCCTTGTTGAACCTCATGAGGTTCACAAGGGCCCACTTCTTGAGCTTGTCCAGGTCCCTCTAAATGGCATCCCATCCCTCAGGCATGTCAACCACACCACTCAGCTTGGTGTCGCCAGCAAACCTGCTGAGGATGCACTCAATCCCTCTACGCCATTGATGAAGATATTAAACAGTACTGGTCCCAATACTGACCCCTGAGGGACACCACTCGTCACTGATCTCCATCTGGACACTGAGATGTTGACCACTACACTCTGGATGTGACCATCCAGCCAATTCCTTATCCACTGAATAGTCCACCCATCAAATCCATCTCTGTCCCATTTAAAGAGAAGGATGTTGTGGGGGACCATGTCAAAGGCCTTATAGAAGTCCAGATAGACGACATGTGTAGCTCTTCCCTTGTCCACTGATATAGTCACTCCATCATAGAAAGCCACTAGGTTGGCAGTCAGGATTTGCCTTTGGTGAAACCATGCTGGCTGTCTTGAATCACCTCCCTGTCCTCCATGTGCCTTAGCATAGCTTCTAGGAGGATCTGTTCCACAATCTTCCCAGGCACAGAAGTGAAGCTGAGGTCAGTAGTTCCCAGGGTCCTCCTTTCTACCCTGTTTAAAAATGGTTGCAATGTTTCCCTAAGTTTTCCATACTTCAAATCTCAAATGGTAAATCAGCTGTTGAAGCTGACCCCCCTGTTCCAACATTTGGGCTAGACATGTATAGGAAGTTTCAGTAAAAGTCAATATGAATACATATGCATTTGTTAATACTCTCTAGCAATCAAAGAGATGTTTCTTTTTTGAATAAAGTGACCAAAACCAAGAGTTTCAATAGAATATATAATTGTAAAAAAAAAGGAGGGGGAATTGCCAAAGAAACACCATATGAAATTTAAAAGCCATGAAAGAATCAGTATGGAGTTGTTCTCATCAAGTAATTATGAACACCTAAATTAAAGCTGGTGTATTCAGCTTTTATCACGGCAAAAAGCAGTTTCTGAGAGTTGTTATCAATGCTCAAGGGTTTCAAGCAGCCAATTTTACAGGCTAAGAACTGACACAGTCCATCTGTTTCCTTCTGCTTTATAATGAAGAAAAGGTGAGCTTGACTTATGTTCCTTACAATATTTACTAACTAAAACATAATATGGAAGATTTAGTTCAGGGAGAGTACAGAGAAATAACATACTTCCCTTCAGAGCTGAAGGAAAGTTTGGACTTCTCATCATGGTTTCTATCTGCAAAATGTTTCTACCCTCCTCCCACACATTAAGGAATAAGTTTATTTATGTCAACTGACAGAGTTCCCAGCCTGAAAGAAAGAAAGAAAGAAAGAAAGAAAAAAAGCTGTGAACTCTTCTACAGGTTTAACCCACTCACCCTGCAACACCCAAAGAAAATCAAGGAAGGGATAATTCTCAAGTTCCCTTGTACTCATTAATCATACCTAGAAGAGCAGAAAAGTTTCCTCTGGACTGGAAAATACGTTGCTCTTGTCACGTGCACCCAGCTTTAGTTTAAGGAAACACTGTATTCAGCATAGGTGACAGCATTAGGTTTCTCTAGGTAAAGTATTATAATTTTTATTATCATAATTATATTTTATTAAACTTCAAGTTGAGAAACTTGTATACAATACATTTTTCCATTTTGTTTTTCATACTTGATCTCAGTTTTAGGGTTTTGAGATATTTTCCTTTTGAGAAACACAATTAGGTCTGCACTCAGATATTTCTCTGGTGTTGTATCCACCCCTCCATCCCACATCAGCTTCTGGAGGCAATAGCTTTATTACTGGAGGATTCCAAGAACTTGAAAATAGGCAGCAATTATCATGATCACTGCTCTAATTAGCGCTAGCACTCAAACATACAGATATGGTTTTGTTAGAACACAGTATTATTTAAGAGTAAAAATGAAGACTGTCATACAAACAGGAACAATGAACATTAAATCTCTTTTCTATGTTAAATGGTTTCCCTCCTCCTGTTTAAGCCACCACCTTCTCTACTCCATTCTCCTGAAAGTGAATTGCTCAACTAACTGCATTCATCAAAAAAGCTGCAAGGGACTTTAAACATTCATTCAATCTTTCAAACCCAAACAAGATCAGCTTTACAGTTCTAGAAGAGATCTGCTATTATCAAAGATCTTGTAAGAGATCACTGAGCCTTCTCGTCTTTCAACTAACTTCTAGGAAAAAAAAACCTAAACCAAAACAAACAAACAAGGCTTTTGTGGAAAAAATTAGAATTTTTTTTTTTATAACTTCTTTATCTTTCTTGGAGTTAAATACAGTGGCCAAGGTAGTATTTTGGCTAAAAGCAAAGCTAAATAAGGTCAGAGGCATATTTTCCATATCTTGTGGATAATCTCATTAACACTCTCCAGTATGACATTCGCCTTTACTGCTTGAAAGTATCGCATTGACTGTTTCATATGCAGCCTGTGGCCTGCTACAGAATCCAAATGCTTTTCTAAAAGACTGACACAACCAGTTACTTCCTGGCCTGTATTTCTATAGTTGATAATATCTGGTATAGTTAACAACACCATTAATTTTAATCCTGCTCTCGGAGTGATAATTCTTTTCTGTTTTGTCTCATTTGCAAATTTAATAAACAGAATTTATTCTAGCAGATTGCTAATGAAAATATTGATTAGTAAAGGATACAGGGATGGACACTGAAAGAATCCTTCCCAGTAAATCACATTTTTAAGATAAGGTTCTAACATCTATTCTCTGCAAGTTTTTCCAAACAGTTCTATACTCACCTGACATTAACTTCATCAAGACTGTATTTCTTCAGATGGCTCATGAAACAGCCAAAAGACTTTTAAAAAAAAAAAAAATGCAGGTCTAGGTAGCGCTTTGTCATTTTAGTTAGAAGTACAGATTTTGGTTTTTGTTATTTAAAAAACCAGCCAAGTCAACACAAGTCTTAACACTGACAGAAAGAAGCAAACCTGCTGGTCTAGCTTATTTTGTTCTAACTAGCACCAGAACAGGCTGGCATCCATTGTCCATACAAAGGCTCACCAGCCTCCCTGTGCCAGCAAAAATTAAGAGTTAGGACAATTATTCAGGGTAAACATCATCTTACCCTATTTTGGTTTAAATTTTGTGTTGCAATATAAATGAAATTAAAGAGAAACAGAAGTGTTAATTTCCAAATACCACTTCTTACTCTGTATTCAGTTTTCTAGAGGTGTAAATAAAGAAAGCAAGCAAGGGAAGGACAGTTGCCCAGGCATTTTACAACACTGCTCAGGGGATCATTAACCTGCATATGGAAGCAGATGAAGTTTTAATCCCTTTTCCCCTTGCCCATCTCCCATCTCCCAGTTGTATAACGTTGCCCTGAATCAATAAATAAAACTGGCCCCATACAACACAGCATATAGTCATCAGCACAGTCCATCATGTACTGACTGCTTTTACAGTTTCTAAAGTCTGGATACGTGCTTGTTTAAGTCAACAACTAATGAAGAAGTAAAATAATAAGTTTTATGTCATCTAGTTTAAGAATCAATGTCAGAATAAAGATTTTTCCAGCGTCTTCAATTAAACAGCTAGAAAGACTTTTGAAAGGAAAATGCAGCAAGAAAATTGTTATTCTTGATCTTAAGAAGTACACATGGCTTCCCTAGTGGTTATTCTGCATTCTCTGATTTATTTTATCCACTGCTTATTTATAAGAGAATACAAGGAAAATGAAGGAAAGAAAAAAAAGTTGGTTGGTTTTTTTTCTTTTTTTTCTTTTTTTTAACTAGTGGAAAAAACACTTCTCAGTTTCAGATCTCTGAAAAGATCTTCCTTCAAAGAAAACCAAATAAAGCTTAAACTATCCTTTCTTCAGGAGGGATACACCAGTGGTTCCCGACTATTTTCAGCATTTTGCTCCCAAATTAAACATCTAATACATCAGCTACCTTCCTGCTATCATGGTGACACAGAAAAGCATAGAGCAAAAGCTTTCACTGAAGTTTCATACAAGTCAAGTTCTTTTGCATGGAATTATGCAACCAGACACAAGGAGGAGTAACAACAATGGGAACTGCCATCTGTCTGGCACACCTCTTGGCCTTTTGAGAAGGAACAAAAAATTGCAGAACACAAAGTCAATCTGATCTGTTCAGGTATCTGGCCATCCAGGCCTCAGTTTAATCTGAGGCACACAAAAGTGAAAAGTACCCCTCTTTCTACTGATGTAAAGCTCCTGACCCCTTGACCATGCAAACTGAAAATGTACGTGCTTTAATTGAAACTTTATGCTGAGAGAGAACATTTTACTGTCTTTTACTGGGTGGATTCTCTTTTCAACATGAGTTCATGCTGCAAGGCCCAAACACATATTTAAATGTTGACTTTATAAACCTTGTAGGAACTGCAAACAGAAAACAAGTGAGACACGGAGCCAAAAAACTTCAATACAGAGGCCATCAACTGTTCCTCCCCTGTCTACAAGGAACATTATCCTGTCCTACAGGGCAGCGAAGAAGTTTGCCACAAGCTAAAGGAATACCATTTACCTGAAATTACTTCAAAGTACATGCACACAGCTCTACTGAAAAAAGTTTCACAAATTAGTTGACAATCAAATTGTAAGAAAATACTGAGCAATGTTCCATGAGAATCTGTCCTGGGTCCAGTACCATTAGCATTTTCACATATAAACTGAGTGTTGGAACAGTCAGTAATGCCTCTTAACTGATCTGTGAATGATGCCAAGCAGGGGGCAGGCACTAGATGCTGCAAGAAATTGCAGTATTAGAATTCAATATGATTCAAACCAGTGTAATTTAGTAAAGAGAAATACAAATATCAGCATTTCCACAGAAGTAATGAATAGCACAAATACAAGAAAACAACTAGCAACTGAGGAAGCCCGTAAAAAGGAAACGGGCAGTTTGGGGTCACAAGTGAGCACAAATCAATGCCACACCAATACAAAAAAAAATCCCCACAGAAAATCCACCAAACAAGGTCAGCAGCGTAAACAAGAGTTTACATATCCCTGACAAGGCCAGGGGAACACTGTGTCTATTTTTGGACAGAGTTCTTTCCAATTGATTCACCTCTCTTCTAACTGGGATAAGGATACAAGAAAGATGTCTGGGAAAGGGTCTATAGAGAAATACTTAACTATTTTGGGGGGATATTTTTAAGCTAAAGGGTAAGAGATTGATACACGAAGGAATTGTTTTCAAGTATTTAAGAGTCTGTTGTAGGGGAAAAAGGAGACCAGCTTGTTTTACTTGCTCCATTTCCAGAAGCCACAGAACAGCTCGAATTGCCACTAAGATGTACTTTAGGTCAACTGTTTTGCAGTTGTTCCCTCCTCCTTTTTTTTTTGTTTTATGGGCTCAAAGGACCCATGTAATGAATTTAAATTTAGAGATACCATGCCTGTTTTTCTGTGCTGCCTTTTGCTCATCAAACTGCAACACTCACCTGCAGGACCTACAGACGGGCACACAACATTACTTTTTGCCTGTCTAAAGTCATTCCCAAAGGCAGGACCGTTAATAAATTATCTTCCTAGTTAGACTTCAACAGTATTTTATTTTATTCTGCTGTATAGTTTCCATGGTAAACCTTGTATGCCAACCGTATGCAGAAACTCTGAGCGACCAACATTTTCTCTTTTAGGAGTTTATTTTCCTCAAGGATTGAAATAGTTCAGCTGAACTCACTTAATGACTTTACTATTACAACAACCCAATAAAAATCAGATGTTTATGACATATAGGAATTTTAAAGTTAAAAATCCATTTAAAATAAGTTTCACAGAGGTTAAAGTTAAGATTAAGACTTGAAAATTATGCAGCAGAGATTTGCATTTAGAGGTCAAACACTATAATATGCACAAATCAAACCAAAGCTCTGAAAATTAAATTTGAGCTACACTCACTGCATTTGCTTAGTTTAAGTTCAAACGTATACAAAATTACTTCATAAATTTACTTGCAAACAGCTCCAGTATTTGAGGGAAAAAACATTAACAACCTTGTTTGTTGAAGATCCTTTCAAAAAAGGGTCACCTTATAACAAAACACTTCATAAGCTGTATTTCCTTATTACCTTGGAACGGTAAGAATGCATTTGTTTTAGGAAGCAATAAATCATCAGCATGTTACACAACAAATCTTAAAAATTAGCAAAAAGTACTTAAGCCTTGTATTATAAATAACTGCAAGTGGAAGCGTGCAATTGAATCTTTCAAATACATTAAAATTTACCTGCAACACCATTCAATTCGGCCTTCCCCTTCACAGGTTTTTGCCCAGTGATTATCTGCAAGGTTTTTCATTGCCACAGCATATTCACACAGAGTTTCCTCATCCTCACAGTGCTCACGCCAGATCTTATCAAAGTCTCCCACTAAACAAAACAACAATAGAAAAAAAACTGCACATTAGATACAAAGTGTCTCATTATATCCATGGCAAAATCCCCATCTTCCAATTAAAAGAAGTTACATAATGTACCAAGAGATTACCTTACCTGCATGTATCAAAAACAAGGTCCCCTTTCTCTAGTCAAACACAAGATTCCAGGTTTTGGAGAAGGAAGCTATCAGGTACTTGAGAAACGAGCAATACTCTCACAGTATACTGATTTTGTTCAGTTTGCTCGGTGAAATTCAAGTCCCTGGGAAGTTTTGCTTTCAGGTTTCCGTGCATGAGCATTAACATGACAAACATTTTAGAAATTAAAGACTGAAATGTTTCCTAGTAGCATTCATGTTCATGGCAAATACTGTGGATGACATTACTTGCAAAAATGCTGAAATGGAAGTTTAACCCAGACTATAGATTTCTTCGGAAACACTGGAAAACAAATTAAAGCTTTTGTTGATGTCTGCCTAATCTAGCCAGTCCCAGTGAGTTAGCTTCTAGGGGACAGCACTGAAGAATAAAACCAACTACAGTCAGGGACAGATTGATCTTCATGCTCTTCACCTTGCTAAAAAGAAGTCTTGCAGGTTAAATTCTGGTACTTCAAAGTAATTAAACATGATGATTTTCATTCTTTTGCTGCCAAGTATCCACTTCTCCTAGCTTGCTTTACATAACGTACTGCTAAAAAATCCAAGATAAATGCTAGTTGTGGCTAGCCACAATTCCTGTTGTGGTTTCTAGAGCACACAAACCCTTGCTATACCTTACTAAAAGGACATTTCTGCCCTAAGAAACAAAAACACATGCTCACTGGTATGATCTTCACTAATTCCTTCTGTGTTTCTTAATCACAATTTATGCACACATCTAGTATAAATACATATAAATATACAGAATAAAAATTATCTACTGATATTGCACCTCCAAGCTGATACAGCTAAAAACACATTTCCAAGAGCTGAGCTAGACTTTAAGCTTTGACTCGGACAACCAACACACTTTACACAACTGGGTTCCAGAAATAGTTTTTGTAGCACCTTCATATTACAAAGAAATATTTTAAAAATAGCTAACTATTAACATCTGCTAAAGCCTGAAAGTAGCTTACAGTATGATCTGTCCTTCTCATATCAGTAACATATTTCTGTTTCTAACCCACTTATGGCAATTTCTTTGACATGCTTTGTTTTAATTAGCAGTAATAACAGATTTCTTCCAGTGGCAAGCTTTCCCCCCTCCTCCCCTCACGTGTGCAAAGCAGTTACCATCCCTCACCTCACCTGTCCTCCACTTACAGCACGACTGGGTACGATGGACAAGAACAGGTAGTTGCATACTTAGAAGATTTAAACCAACCATTCAGGTTCCTCCTTATTTAAGTTTGGTTTAGGGATGTCACAGCAATTTTATCTTAAAAAATAATCATCTAGCACACTTATATAATCAAAGTGATTCGAAGTTAAAAGTTAGGTATTTATATTCCCTTGTGTGAGATGGCAGTTAAGATGAAAGGGAGTAGACATGATTTAGTTTAAACAAACCAGGGAAACTACACAACAAATCACATATTCTGCTTGCTATTCAACAAGGATATATGAAAAAGTTATTAGATTGGACAAAGAAAAAATTACAATATTATACTTGAGTAGTATCCCTCATTATTTCCCAAGTGATCCAAGTTCACAGAAATATGCTTTACAAGAAAAGGAACTAGTGTGGTCACCAACTGACCACTAGAGCAGAGGAACACCCAAATCACAGGGGGGACCCACAGGGGTTTCTGCTAAAACTTGTGGGTTGCTTTTCCAGAGCTTTCAGGAGAGCTTTATGTAGAAACAATCAGGCAGGACAGAACGTACTCTAATGATGAAAGAGAGCAAGAACTGGTATAGACAGCGACCTAGCAGCAAAGGGGGCAAAACAAGCACAACTTTTACAAATCTTTCTCCCGTCAAAGTGCAAAACCTATACAGCACCAAGCCAGAAAGCATCAGCCAAGTTCAAAGCATATTCTCAAAGCACATTAATTCTGGTGTAATTTAGATAAAGTTTCATAGTTTCTCTGCCACAATACTATGAATCTTACCACATGCTCCAGATGACTGTGAAATACTCAAATGACATGAGGCCGCTAAAGTTTTGTTTGAAGAATACATGGCTAATTAGAAAGGAAAAAAGTAAATCAGTGAACACTTACTTACAGAAAACATCTAAAGTACAAAATCCCAAGTTTAATACTGCTCTTCTTTTAGTCCATTACCTCATTTGGTCTATTCTTAAGCAATTATTCTATTTCCAAATACCACTTTTCCTTAAAACTTAAGAAATAAGACAGATGGAGAAGAAGAAATATGCAAAGACCAGATGTTCTTAACTAACCAGTCCTTTCTTAGAGCAAAGTAGCAACGCCTCCTAACACTGACTCCTGCTTTCATAGCAACTCTTTTTATTTCCTTCTGAACAAGGCAGAGATTCACATCTCTCTCTGAAAGTGAGGTGAGGGGCAAAAGAGTCCACCGATCTTAAGTTTAGATATATAGCAACAAACCCAGAGCTGCCTACCAGCACTCTGAGACCTGAGCTTTGGGTTACAACAGAGCTGTCTATGACGGTAACGGCTTCTTGGCACTGAGCCGACAAGAAAATAAAACGGAGCAATACAGACTATTAGGAGAGACAAGCAAAACAAAAGTGAAAAATTCATCATAAAGTAATTCTGTCACACATCCTATATCAAGTAAATTCTGTGTGCACTTCTGGTTTGATTTTGTCTACCAACACAGCAGATCTAGATACAGAGAAAATGGCAACATGGGACACATACAGCACAGCTTCTGCATGAGGAACACCTAAACAGAGGCAAGAAAAAGACAGATGAAAGCAGAAGAGGACAGACTTCCACAAAACCACAGGTGACACAGGAAAAGTAAATATGGAACAATTTCTGGTTGTTACAAGAGTAGGAGACATTTAGAAAAAGCATAAAAGGACAATTTTGAAGTATTAAAAAAAGTTATTTATTCACAAAAGATATAATTAAGCTTAAAGTTTATGTAGCTGGGCAAGCTCAGGGAAGAAAATCCATGACAAACTCCATATTTGAAGATGCAATTTCTAACTCAGGAGCTCCTAGACCATGATATCACTGAAAGACAGAATGGCGAGCAAGCATACAGTGATTCTCCAGCTGCATTTCTCATATATTCTTGTCCAAGCTTCTGCTGTTGACCTACTGTCATTACTGGGTTTGATATGATGCCCGTTTGTCTGCCCTTTCATTAATCTAAGCTCCAAAACAACTGCAGAGAAAGGGTTTTCTTGAGACACTGGCACCATTGTGCAAAAGCTTTCAAAGAAGCGTTTGAGGTCCAGTTTCCATTGAGCAAGTACCATGGTAATAAGTTGTAGTGGGGTATTTTTGCCCCATTCTTCTCCAGGGTGACCTTGGAGAAGGCACAGACAGGCGCATTAGATTTACAGAAATTTTAATTGCAGAATCATGCTCCAATATTTAATTGAAAATGCAAATAACGCTTCCTGTCTACTGAGATCTTGAGGTAGTGACTACAACAGGTCTTGCAGTATCCAATATCAGACTGATACCCAGAACACAGTAGAGCAGTGTATTAAATTTTTCAAATAGTACATTATAATCTACTGTATATTAAATTTTCAAACAATACATTCCAATCCATGTGCAAATACTGCATTAACTCTAGTGGAGTTAAACATTTATTTATGAATCATTGCTTGTGTAATTTAAAAGGCAGTAAAATACGCAGGAAGGCCTCGCTGCAAAACTAATGGTTACTAAAGAAATAAAATAAATAAAATATTCTGTTAAGCAATCAATAGTGCTGTAAATTAAATAGACGTTTGTGGCAGACTAATCTAAAGGAATAAAAAAAACAACCAACCAACAGTCCTGTGTCTTCAGTTACAACTTATAGTTAACATTTGATTTTGTGCATTAAACTTTTTATCTCATGTATTCATTACTATACCATAATACAAAGTTTAAGGCTACTCAACACTCTTACTATGTGCTTGGAGATCACCTTTTATGCGATTTAAAACCTGTTTTGAGCACTGACTCTTCAGAAATCTTTATACACCTCAAATCTCCACCAAGGAACCAGTTACGCCAACATCCAGATGACAAGCACTATTGGCAAGATTAGCTCTTAACAGGAGTTTCACACACACACCTCTCAAATCACTACAGCGACGTTATTTTAAAATTATTTAATGTTTGCTTTCCCCTCTATGCAAAATTAGCTAGAAAATAAATAAATTACCTACTCTTCACCTTGAAGATTAACTATACCTTTAAAAACAAAAAGCCCAAAGCCTCCTTCTTTGTAGCAATTCTGTCAGTAAACAAACGACTGACCAACTTGTAAATTCTTTGTAACACGGTCTTTTCTAATGCAATAACAAAAATCCAATACTATTTACCTAGAACAGATAAATACCTCTTAATAATTTCCACCCACATTAATATTGCCCACAGAATAACCAAATCACACCCCCAAACTCAACCACAAAGTAATCAGCAGTTACCAAATCCTGTCACAGAGAGAACAGGTCAGGCACGTAGAAGTTATTTTTAAATGATCCTAATTACAACACAGTTTTAATTGTGGGCAATAGCAATAGAGACCTAACGTTAGCTGTAAGTTTCAACAACTGAAAACATTTTTAATAAAGAAGAAAGAATCATACAAGCTCAGTAAGAACTCCCTTCATTCCACATTTATTGACAAGATCTCATCAGAGGTCCCCAGCACAGTGTTAAGAAGACCAAGCTTGCCATTCTTGGTGGGACAGTCCCAACACTCTAACTCTTCTCTCCAAGCAGTCTATATAAAAATAAATAAACAAATACATAATCGAGCTTTCTTCCATCCTAGATTTTGTTAATCTTTTTTATTTTATTTTTAAGACATTTCTTTATAGAGTTTTAAATAGGACTGCCATTTAAGGCATGTTTATTAAATAAATAGAAAAATTAGTTAGTCAGTTCTTCAACAAATGATATCAATTGGTGTTTTAAACAAAAAACGACCCTCTGTATATAAAAGAAACAGCTCAGCTTTGCTAAACGCAATATTTTTAATTTTAGAAAGAGATAAAAACCTGAACAACTTATTTGAATAATTCTGTTTTATCAAACAATAACACAGTGAAATCACATAGGGTTAAATGTACTATCTGCACCCACAAGACAAGTTCTGTAATTACTATTTTCCTTAATTCCTTTGGTGTTCTTCAGAAAAAAACAGTGCAGTCATGTCAGACAGTCTCAAAAACAAGTACAAGGTACTTCATCCATCACCAAACAAGATCTTGCATCCCAAAATTTATCTGACACCATGCGCTTCAGGTAGATGCAGTGTGGTTTTAGATCTTAAGTAACAAATCCCTCCAAAAGAAACATTTTTTTTAAGGCTTAAGGAAAACTGGAATTAGAATAGTCATTATTTCATTTCAGAAAACTACAGTTTTCTAAATTCAAAGCAACTGTAATACAGGAAAAAAAACCCCAAACAAACAAAACCAACCCAAACAAGGATTTGACATCTTGGCTACCTACATGCTGATAAAAATTGGCAAGGTAAAAACTAGATTCAATCCACCATCCCCTTTTCAGCTACTTCTATTTAACAGCACATTGCCTTCCTAGGACACTTTAGATAGCTCAAAATATCGACTAACACAGAAAGGCAGAAGCAAAAGTGACAAGTTCATATTTGTACAATAGTATTAATAAAACTCTTTGAATTGCTTATTGTACAAAGCAAACCTGTCCCCACAATTAAGACGTGTCTATGACAATACTGGGTAGCTTCGGATGGCAGGCTGCTGGCCAGAGCAAGATCTTTGAGGTTTCTTTTTTGTTGCTGATGGCAATGCACTGTGGGATGAAAAAAATCCATCTCATTTTTAGCCTCTTAAGACCGCCTCTCACTCACTTGCTGGGAACAGTACCCTGCCTTCTACAACACACTAAACAGTAAAAGGGAAAAGCAACCCTACACTGTCCACAAGGCTAAAGCTGAAATCAAATTCCTATGAATATCTGACAAAATTTCCTCATTAACAGTGACTTGTCAGTTGAAATTTAGCTGTACCACTAAATGTCTGAATACTGGGGCAATTATTAGTAAAATTAATTACATAAGGAATATCAGCTAATACTATGCTATTTATAACTTTCAGTGCATACAAGATAAACTGGAAACTTACTGAACATATGTCTTACTAAAACAGCACATCCAATATTTTTGTGAAAGACATTAGGTATTTTTGGCCTCACTGTTTTCCAGTTTTACATGTCTAAATACAGAACGTGAACTTAAGCCCAGACAAAGTTCAAGCAATCAGAGCTAATATTTTTCTTCTCTTGTCTGTCTAGTGTTTGCTTTACATTTCTTAGGAGTTACCTCAAGCATTTCATAATAAAATCTTAAAAAAAAAAAAAGGAAAACAATCTAATTTTCTTTATCTATCTCAATATCAATGTTCCTCCCTTCTACTCACACAGAAAGGATTCATTTGACCAAATGTGGATTTCTACATCTGACGTGTCAGGTAAATTTCCTATCTATTTGTTTACACTAAACAGACTGCCAGGGCACAATTCATCTGCCACTTAAAGCATCTACTGGGGGTCAGCTCATGTCGTCACTCTAAAGAATGATCTATGTCTCTGATCTGCTCCAAATCTCTGACAGCTGTCACACAACAGTGGGGAGCCTATTTGTGATAGTTTAAGCAATTACTGCCCCCAGGTGTTGGTTCTCCTCTACTGAAAACTATCACCCCTCTCTCCCCCAAACCTGACTTTGTGGGATGGCCTACGGGCTCCACCTTAACACCACCAACGCAGAGATGAACACGCTACAGAAACTACTGAGTTTGGTAGATTTGTGCAAACACATGAGCAAAAATTGGAAGCAGCTGAGGCACAGTTACAGATTTCATTATGCTGACTCTGCAACAGGAACACAATCTGCCCTGCCAATGCAATAAAGAAGCAGGGAAGGAGGTTACATACAGCTGCTTTTTCAGTGGATGCAAGTCTGTGCAACAGCCAGTGGCTTTTCAAAATCCGTGGGCTAACTAAATGACACCAAGGATTAAATCCCCCAAACTGTAAAACATTATGGGATTTCTAATGTAAGTTTCATTGCAAAACTGGCGTGCATACAGTAAGGGCAATCATATCTTAATGCCCTTGTCATAAAATAGCATCAATTCTAATTTTAATGAAATTGCATTTAGTTTCTATTGCTTAAAAATGTTAACAGTATTACAAAATGCCTCCCTCTTCCAAGAAATTAATACAAGTGAGGAAAGACAAATGGAGATCTTGAACACTTAGGTTTATTTCTACAGTAAACCAGTGATATGTCACAAAAAGGAATAACAACTATTAACTTATCACGTAGAGTTCAGTGACAAAGTTTTCCTGTCCTGTGAAAAATGCCACTATTTCAAAATGTTTCCTGTTTCACATCAGGAAGAACTTAAGCTCTCTCAAGGTTTTTCATTAAAAAATATGAAAGAGGAAGAAATGATAAAGCAACAGACTTCAGAATGACACTTCTCACATAAATGCCTAAACCACTTACCTACTCAAGCTACTTCTTATCATCAGGCAGGGTTCTGTAAATTCTTCCTAATTTTCTGGATTTGAAAAACCTGTTAACAAAACTATTATCCATTTCTTTGAAGTTTCAACAAATCTTTCTTTCAAGGAATCAAACTACCACCTAGAAATGTTTCTATCAGTTTCTGTGATACAGTAACTAATATCAGGACAAATACCAGTTCTGTGTGATTCTAAGCCTGAAGAGCCTTAACAGGCTCATGGAAGAAGAAATGAAACATTTTAGTGAACACACAGCAAAATATTTCACAAAACACCTTTACAGATACCTCAGCAATCTTTTTTTCCACTTATACTCAACACAGGATTTCTAGGGAGACGTAGAGGATCCTGTAAATCACCTTTCCAGACTACATCTAAAACCACCTATAACTGAGAGTCATCCTGCACAGAGAATGTTTACCTGATAAATACAGCTCTGCATGATTACAAAGGTAATTAAAAAAACTCAGAGAAAAAAAGGCTGCCTCTGTAGCAGGGGAAGGGACTTTTATCACAGTAAAAATTAAACCTCCTTGGCTGCTACAAGCAACTGGAAACAAACAAACCAGTATCACATAACAGATGTTCAACAGAACATGTTTAGTTCCCTGTCAACCACTAAATCTGCTTTTACAAGCCTGTCAGGCTTGACAGACATCAGCATACATGCAACATATGCAACATACCTGCATATATGCTACTGATACAACATGCTCCAGCCCACGGCTGCAGGTGCCTAAAAGATGCATAGAGGAAAATCCTGTAAAATTTGGGGTCACCTACAGTACCAGGCAACAGAAGCAAGAGAATAAACCAAAAATTGTTTTTTCCCCATCCCCGTGTTGTAACAGGCTAGTAGGAGAAATTCAAGTCTCATGAAAAACCCCAGTTTCTGTACTTCCTAAGTGCTTGTGCCAAGCATGCAGAACCCTGAAGTTTCTCCTAAGTGAGTAACCAAGCACTTGAGAGTTTCAGCTGCTTCAGCTTTTGGATTTCACCCTGGTATGTAAAGGGATTAAGATTAAACTAATCCATTTGGACAGGAAACAGAAGTAAAACTTCAGAAAACCATGAGTCTTATGCTAATAAGATACACTCCTAAGTGAGTACGTTACACCTCAGTGTGTTTTTTTGTTCTCACTTAAGAAAGTTTTCTTCAAGAAGACAAAGTTTATAGGCTAACCTGAGGAATGAAGTGTACTTTCAGGAACCACTAGACAGGTTTTGTCTGTCTCTATCGCTGCCTTAAAAAGTAGTCTGAAACAATTTATTAATGATTAGCTCATTTAGTTGATACATTCACTCAGTCTGGACAAGAATCAATCACCTTAATTAAAAAAAACCCACACTTTTTTCCCCACACTAAACCTCCCACATTCATTTGCTAAGCTTCACTAAATCATTTTAAAATATATAACCTATGATACTGCTGTAGGTTCCATGGTGGAAAAAAAAATATCTTACAGTCACAAAATACTAGATGTGCCATGGCATTTATGATTGTATGCTTCCCTTCTTTATTTACTAATTAAGAACAGAGAAGGTGTAAGGGGAAGGGAAGGAAATCAAAAAGGATTAAAACAAAAGGAGATTAAAAAGTAGGAAAAATATAAATATTCCCTACTAGAAGTCATACTAGATTAGTAATATCCCAAAAACAGGAAAAGGTAAGTACTAGTCACACAGTAAAAAAGTTAAAATTGTTGAAGAAAACAGAGAAAAGCACTTCAATGCAAACTTTGAAGGATTTAAGCTGAAGCATTTTGAACATGGCAAATGCTTGTCATAAATACACTGGCATGCTCTGGGACTATGATATAACATGAGCCACAGTACAGAAGTACATACAAAATCCATCCACCATACTTAAAAGTGGTTCAACAAATGCAGAAATTAAAGAAGCCAAGATTCAGTTTTGATATATCTCAAGTTACAGTTTTTCACCAAGGAAAAAAAATAAAAATCATTAAACCCTTTAGACGACATGACACTGACTAAACTTTACTAATTCCTTAGTAACTGCAAAAAAACAGTTGTGATGCGTGGTGGTTTGGGTGGATTCACGCTTTTTGCTTTGCAGCTTGCAGCCAAACACAGCCTGCTCTATCACCCTCCCCTCCCTCACCCAGGGAGTAGGGGAGAGAATTGGAAAGAAAAGGGCAAGGAAACTCACAGGTTGAGATAAAAACTATTTACTAATTAAAATAAAATGATAATAATAACAACAGTGATAACAGACTATACAAATGAGTGATGCACAGTGCAATTGCTCACCACCCACTGACCAATGCCCGGCCTGTGTCAGCCAACGATCCCGGACCCGAAACAGTCCTGAAACCGAAACCTCGGAAGAGTGAGCCCAAGCGATCCCTGGGGGAATACCCTCATCTTCCAGTCAACCCTGGTTAATATACTGACATGACGTGACATGATATGGAATATGTCATTGGCACAACCAGCTATTCTAACTACTAAGAAGAAAATTAACTCTATTCTAGCAAAACCAGGAGAGATGCATGCCTACTCAAGAAATACTGCTTTTCTACTTTGAACAAGCGTGCTACTTCTTCAGAAACATGTTAGCTTGCAGTTTTGAAGCCTATTGTCACTCTTCTACTGGCTCATCTTCAAAAGAGAGGAACCATTGTGGGAAATGAAAAAAAAAATTATAACAATTGTGCCAGTTATAAGCAAGTCAGATAATACACTGGCTTGCCTTTTACAACTGCTCATTGAAACTCAAGGCTTGCTAACATCAGCAAGGCAAATGAATTCTCAAAGAAATCAGCTTACTAAAATCAAGCCTGTATAACTTCTATCAACAACTATCTCAGTGTCTCAAGGAAGCATCTATTTCCCTTCAACACTTCTAACAGAAGACTAACTTAAGATCACATTACAATACCAAGGGCTTTCTTAGACATATCCACCATGTGCAACATAATCATATGGCTTTCAGAAGGATAGTCAGCATGCTTTTTTCTCTACCAAAATTAATGTGTGATTCTATTTTAGTATCTACAGACAAAGCACCAAAATCCATGCAACAGCAATTCTTGTACTGTTTGATTATTTAGACAAAATGAAAACTAGCTTCATAGAACTCTAACAAATGTGAGAAGAGGCAGTTTGGTTTTTTGGGTTTTTTTTAAGACAAAAAAAGACAATACAAGATTCTGGAATAATACAGATAGATGTTTCTGCTTCACATGGAGGTGGGTGCACTGGACTGTGAAGACAAGAGGCTTTCCCTGTGTAATAAGCTGTAAGCATATAACCAAGGATGCATTTTTTACCTTTGATTTTTCATACTCAAATTATAATTCAATTTTACTGAGAAATTACAGGTGATTTGTTGCTTTATTTACCTCTCTTTAGCAAACCATCAACTTTGATTTTGTCAGGGTTATGTACTTTCCAGTCAGTGTCTCTGAGTATTAGAAAACAAAAAAAACCCCAAAAACCCAAGAAAAGATCCTTCACAGGTCAAGTACATACTAGTATTACAATTTCAGAATGACAGTAAAGGCATTTGGGAAGGAGATTTTCAAGTCTGCTCTCAGAAGCATAGAGAAATGCACAGAGAAAAGACTCTAAAAATAAAATTCTGAAGTTGAAATAATGTAACATGTGAAGTACTACAACTACTAATCACTAGTAATTTGTAAAGACCACCTACTATTGGATGAGTAGGTAATGGGTGCAGCTCTCTGTTGCATAGACACTATGTGATGAACTGTGTGGGTTTTAACTCTCTCCATGAAAATACATACAACGTTGCTAATTTAGGGTGACTAGAAAAAACACTAAAGTTTTCACTAACGTGATTTACAGGACATACCAAGTAAGTGAAGAGTACTATTTGCTCTTTTGTTTAACCTATTCCACTGAACTAAAGATAAAACACAACTTACCCTTGCATACTAACTTGCTTTTTGCCGAGAAGTAAGCTTACATAGACTTCAATGTAATTTATACTCCCATCTAAAAGAAATTCAGTTGTTACAGAGATTGCTGACTTTTTTTTTTTTTTTTTAAAGTTAACAGTGCCAATGTTTATCTGTCTTAATCTGCAGGCACTCTGAAGTAACAGAGAAATATGAACTGCTCAAAGCTGGGCTCTTTTGCCAGGATTTGACTGTTAAAACATACTATGTTCCCTGAATGTCAGGAGAACTAGGGAAATCCTCCCTTCAGTTCTGGCTCCAAGGCCAAAATAAACAGTGAGTCTTGAGCAATGTCTATGTAGGTAGATATGTGTGCCCAAATCCCATGGGCAGGCTCCTGTGGAGAATTCGGAAGTCCCGAAAGCAGAACAATCTTGTTACTTTAACAGAGGTGACATAGGCAGACACAAAGAGGCAAGAACTAGTGCCTACAACAGGAAGGGCTCCCATTTCATAAGTGTCCTTGAGGTATGAGGCAGGTCATCAAAGAGGCTGTGGACTCACTGAAAGAATGAATGGATGATTTTCTTTGTAATCTCTCTTATAAAGATTAGACGGATCATTATAATCAACCTGAGGAGACTACAAATTTCAGCAAACAAAACTCAACTCTGACACTCATCTGAAAGCCTTTCTGGGAGGTTTTAAGCATTCCAATTCCACCCATAAGAACCTTGCATAAGGGCATTAATACTGATGACAAAGTAGATTTTTCAAGGACTCAGAGTAATTTATTTTATAACAGCTTCTCCCCAACTCTTTTGCTTAGTGCTCCAGCCTGAACTATTCCTCCACATCTGAAGGACAGGAGGCACAAAGAGCTCACAGAGAGCTGAGCCTCCCCAGATTCACCATTCAACCTCTCTTGGCATTGACGACCTACTGTCCTCCCTGCTCCTGCAGATCACCAGTTTGGAAAATGCAACGTGGGGGCTGCCTGTGGGGTAGCTACGCCTCGCTGGAGCTATGAGCTCCTAGGTGTGACACGGAGCGGTGTGACGGGGCCGCACG
>NW_010329320.1:21632-33454 GCF_000700745.2 Antrostomus carolinensis | reverse complement strand
AATGAGTGATACACAGTGCATTTGCTCACCAAGCCCAGCCCATTCTTAGATAACAATCCTGGAGGAGCAACAATCCCAAAACCAGAAGAGTGAGAGCCTGAGCAAAAGCCAGAGAGAGCAAGAGAGGGAGAGACCCTCATTAATACATTGAACATGACATTGTATGATATGGAATATCCTATTGGCATACTCAAATGCCAATCTAGTTTATTAATTTAAATATTCAACACCCTGTCTCCCACAATCTTGCACTTGTAGACTAGCAAAACATTAAGTCCTTTGACTTCCAGCAACAAATGAAAAGATTGATATGTTATCAACATTTTTCTCATAACAAATCCCAGGCTGAAACCAAAACACAGCACTATTCTACCTACTAAAAAGAAACCCAGCTCTGTCTCAGCTAAAAACCAAGCCAATTACTCAGGATTGCCCAGTATCTACCAACAATGACTGAACTAAGAAGCATCAACTAAGTAATTTAAGACAAGCACATTCATCATTTGTGAAACCTCTAGCATAGTCTCTCGGGTATGACCCAGGTCCTGCTAATCCTGACCTGTTCACACAGACTGGATTGTGAATTCTATTGCAATATCTCATTTCAAATTAGGGGACAGTGAAGTGCTCCACAGGAAGTCTCTCAACCATCAGTGAAAAAAGTTTTCTCCTTCAAGCCAATTATTTTTAGTTAGGCTATCACCCAACACAGCCTTCAGTTCCTCTCAAGGTATTAAAATCAGAATAAAACTGACAGTCTTTTCTCTGTACACCTACACTAGGAAAGCTAGATCTGATTGCAGCACATTCCAGGGTCAGTTTAACCTTGTTAGCATGGTAAACAAAGAAGCAGTGGCATGGCATGGGCTTTAAAGTGTGCTAGTAGCTAGCCTTCCCCTCTTGAGATGTTAGATGCATGCTCTGGTTGCTAACTCAAGCCATAGGAACACCGTATCTATAAACTCATGCTTTTTCCTGGCCCGTGTTTTTATTATAAGTAGAACGGAGGCAGCAATAGTACACTTCACAAATAATCAGGCAGCAGGAGTTAGGAGGCGATCACTTTTCAGCCAGATATGTACCATGTAAGTTCTACAAAATATACCAACAAAGTATATGTAAATAAATAAGTAAATAAATATAAATAAAAGGCAGAGATGTAAAAAGAATATACTCTTTTTAAGTCAGAATGTCATGAATTACCAAAGTCGCAAAATTAAAAACTAAGCAGTTGCAAACATACTATTCATGGCTGCTCAAAAGTAGGACAAGGAGTTTTTCCATCACATCTGTCTTTTAAATAATTCTGCCCCTCACTTTCACAGTGACCCTCTAGGAGCACTCATATTTTTAGCTGATGTTTATTTCTGGTATATACTGGATCATCTCATCCACCCCCTACACACACATACAAACACACACACTTTCTATTTTTCTTATTGTAAACATTCAAATGATGTTTGAAATTTCTCACTCAGTGAAAGATATATCACATTTCTTTAAAAGGAGTGAACTGGTTTTTGTAAAGTTTTTAATAAAAGCATTCCAGAAACTGCAACAAAATATTTACAATACTGGTATTTCATTTAAAATGCAGTCATTAACAGTCCACTGTTATCTAGAATCCTTCTATCATTTTTTGATCATTCTTTCTTGGTTTACGATGTTTATTATAAAACTTAATTCTGCCCATTGCTGCAGGCAGCCTAAGCCTGAGCAGCATTCCTCTGCTTTCACAGAAGACAAAAATCTCATTATACCATTAGAAGGATATTGTATCAAAAGCAATTGTTAGGACGAGGCAGGGAGGGGAAGGTGAACTCTGCTTAGGAAGAGAAGCAGTTCAAACAGCTTAGGTGTTATTTTCCTTCTGTGAGCCAAGGGCTCATTACGCTTACAGGACTTCTGTTTCTTAAGGGACGATATTAGCTCCTAATGCCCATTCCCTACCTGGAGTCATCCTAACCCTTTATTTTTGACCCCTGAATTACTTCTACCACAACCAATTACATTATTTCTTCATGAAGAGAAGATAATAACTTCAGGGGAAAAACCAGCAGGAATGGACAAACTTAAAATATAAAAAGCCAGTGTTGCATGCTGCAGGTGTACTTAGTAAATAATGAAGTTAAAAAAACCAAACATTATATAATATCAGGCTTTTCTTATCAAAAAGCTTTCTAATATTGCCTCTATGGGACTGAGGCAATTTAAAATTTTAAGTCATTTTTAGACTACCCATTTAATAATTTTGAGAGAAAGGTCTAGTCTACATGCTCATACTGTGATAATTATACTCACATCCAAAAAGCCTACTAATAAATCTAGTGGAAAACGAAAACTATTTCTTGATTTTGCTATATCTATACCCTTTTTTCCTTTAAATTAATGTAAGTAATTTAGTAAATTAAGTAATTCAGTTTTGAGAACACACTATTTAACAGCACCTCTTTGGAGAACAAATGACAAACAAGGTTTTATTTCAGAAATCTGATTGAAAATTCCAGTGTCTAGTTTCCATGGAGAATTCCATTTGAAGAATTTACTCTAGATTAAGGTAGGAAATACATTATTTTCCTGATTCTCACAGAACTTACCTGACAAAAGGGACCATAACAGAAAGTCATATTCATTCGTTTGGCAGGCTGGCCATCAATAACAGTAACCTAAGTAATTTGACATCCTGTAAGGCTTAATTTTCTTTAATTTAAAAGAGGCCATAAAAGGTTAAAATTTTTGTCATTGATGATTAATGCCGTAAATTAAGGTTATGTTAGAGGGAGTATTACACACAATGGCTTTAGCTTGTAATGAGCTTTGTTTGCTAATAGTCTTGGACCTAGTTGTGAATACAAACTCTAGAAGGTTAATGGAGTAATCCTGAGTATTATGATGCTGTCTTTTGCATTTATACATTGGTAGGTCAAACAAAACTGGTCATTAAAATTTAACCTTGGTTTTTTACTACAAAAAGGTATGGAGAGGAAAGCAAAATTATGACTAATCAATTCAGGAATGATAACAAGTAATTTATTTTCAAATGAATCCTACAAACTTGCCTCATCTGATCTCCATGTTTTGTAATAATGCCTCTAAATATACCATCTTAAGAATAACATTAATCTTATAATAAATTTTTTACCTGATAGTTGTCAAATACAGCCACAAAGAAAACCTTAGAATTCAACCCACATTAATTAAATGTTGGTATCAAAACTGTTGCTTATGACAAATTATGCTCATAACAGATCCCTAGTTGTTAACATTTTTAAAAGCGTCACTTGACCTGTTTCAACATAAAGCCAAATGCTTCGATATTGTTTGAATTATCCAAATCATCCTATGAATGCCCATTAATTTCTACTGGGTTTGGAAAGACTGGAAGAGAGTGAATGTTATTAACAAATAAGCAGAATTTCTAAACTGAAATACTTGTCTTTGACATACAGTCATTCTCATATTTTACAAGTATTTCTTTTAAATCAGCTATAATTCTACATGGGGGAAAAAAATCTCATTTCTCTAAGGATTTTCTTCTGTATATAATATAGGATTTTTTTAATTTGAACCTTAGCTCTCTCAACTATTTATACCATTTTACATTATGCACATAGATGTAATAATGCCTTGTTCTTAAATTTGTGTTTCTGAGTATTTTTCCAGATCTCACTTACATTCCTTTTTCTATGTATTTTTATGTCTAGTTTTAAGTTCATTTCATGTCTCTCCTCCTTTCGGGAGGCACCATTTTCTCCTAAGCAACAGAAAGTTCTGTATCTTTTTTTTTTTTTTTTTGGTCATATCACGTACTTTGCTTTCTGATTTAACATAATTTATCAGCTCTTTGGAAGTTCTTTTCCTTTTGTATCACTCACCGCAGTGTAAATGAACCCCATGCTGTCCAGTGTCAGCAGGCTCATATGCTACTTCAGGCTCATATGGTAGCCTTCTGTGACCTCAGAGGTTAATTTCCTCCAAGTTTTCTGCCAGCAAGTAACTGAAATTAGATTAAAACTATTTCATTTATTTTTGAGAAGGTGCAAAATATTAATGATCCTTTTTCAGCACTAGATTACTCTGTAAAAAAAGAAACTTAATACTGTGTCAGTTCCAACAAATGTCTGTATTTTGCCCCTGCAGAGATTTGTTAATGCTTTTCTTAAAAAAAAAGAAAAAAGATATATATGTACACTTTAAAATATACTCACACTGCTTATCTTCAGCCCACTTGCAAAAAATATTCCAAATTACCTGAGAGTAAAGAAGGTAACAGAAGGTAACCCAGAAGAAAACAGCTTATTGGAGTTCACAACTCTGTTCTCCAGTTCAAAATATGCAGAACAGATCTGTTCCAGGCTCTGCCCCCATTTCCTCTGTAACCACAACTACTTCATTCCACTTCAGTTTTAAAATAAAAAAACACAACAATACTGGTGTTTAAGTAGCAAACAGCCCAATACCTCCACAAATAACCTTATCAACATTTCAAGAAAACAAGGTAATTTCCTGTCTTGTGCCAACAGAAATACAAATATCAGTAACATTTAGTGCACTCATCACTAACTTAAACCTGAATAACCTAAACATGCTTCCAAACCGAGCAGAAGATTGCCACTTGTGATGCTTGTTTGGGAATACGCTAGGAAAAAGAACATACTCCTCACTTTACACACAGTTTACTTCAAATTTGTAATCCAGCAGTGAAACACGCCATCATATAATCTTTCTTAGTTATAAATTATTAAATAATAATTACGCATAAGTTGTTGTGAGTGCAAGTGAACCATTCGTATGTCGGGTTTGCTCCTGCGGTTCTTCAACTTCAGCTTTAGTGGAGGTCTCTGAACAATTTCCTATTACCTTATAATGACTTTCAGTAAATGCTTATCTGTATCCAACAGATTGCTCTGCTTCAACATACTGCACTGCAAGAAAAGGAACTAAGGTAACTAATTATTTATGGTTGAAAATGTCAGAGACCCTCATAACTTGCTGAAGCATAAAATTTTCCCTGCCTTTAACTCGTTATAGTCTAATGAGATTTCAAGTTATAACAGTACATCGTAGTGATACTGTTTTAATCAGATTTCTTATTTTTGTTGGATTAAGCTTCTGAAAAAATATTGTATATTACACACACCACTTCAAAAATAGTCTCTAACTGCTAATGAACCACATTATTGTGTACCTTCCACAGGCAACAACTATTCCATGGATGCCATTTGCTAAGCTCTGCTATGTGCTCAATAGACCTAAAAGGGTCCTTTTCCAGAAAGCCCAATGTTTCCTTCTAATACATTGGGTTTGTTTTCTGTCTTACAAGATAATAATAAAAGCTAATTTTAATAGATTTATAACAATATGTTCAAGACCAAACACACATAATAGAAGAATGTGATAAGGCGGGAAAAAAAAAATCATGCCAAACCTGAACCAAAAAGATGATGGTATGTGAAAAAAAAAAACAACACATACATATTAGAAAATTATTGTCCTACATTACATTTTTCCAGTTTTGACCCGCTAACTTGCCAAAAAAGCCTTTGGGGCAGATCAGCTGCTTGCTAAATTCCTCAAAGTTGCATATATGAGTAAAGGACATAGCGTGCCACAGGTGCCATGTCAGCAGGGTTTCTTCACATTCAGCTGCAATCTCCTGTTCAGCTTTGCCACAAGTTCACATTGTCCTGAGAAACTGCAGCAAAACAGGGAAAAAATGGGTATGCGGGAAACCAGCTCTTTAAAACATACAGCTGATTAAAACAGTGTTTATAGATCAATCTTTCCAGTATACTTTTGATGTCTGTGCAATATTGTAGAATGCTGAAAAGACTAGTAAAAATCAGTGGATGTGTCAATTACTGTATCTTTGAAGAAAGCTTGTTAAAAAGGAAAAATCCACTAGCAGTAGCTTTGTTGATGTTACCTGTATGCTGATGTTTTTTAAATGTAATGCAAAAAAGGATTACATTTTTTTTCTTCTATCATTTTTGTTATTATTATTTAAAAAAAGAAAGATAGAATATGTGCCAGTTCAAGTCTTAATCTCAAAACGTTATTGACTGAAATAAATTCCAGAGGTCCTGGTAAATTGCTATTTCTGTATGTGAAATGCACAGAAAGTGCATTGAAACAACTACTGGAAACTGTAGTACCTTTGCACAGACTACAGGAGTACAGAGAATGGCCTTTACAGATCTTCAAAAGCTATTTTACATAGCATTGTTTTTTCCTCCCTGAGATCTTGCTCACTTCAGCTGGTGGTATTTTTCTGACAGACATTCAGGAAATTAAAAAGTTAACCCAGAGGTACATGATCATAACATTTAGAGATCTCTTACCTGAACTCCTTTTGGACCCAAATGTTCCCAGTTTAAGTGCTGTGTAACCTAACTTTATATAAAGGGATTTCTAACATACCATGTTGTAATTGCTGGTGAAGATCTGATTTCTTTAGAAAAGATTAACAAGTGCCATCAAAAGGAATAAAGTTATCTTAACTATCATCTGCCTACTGAATAATATAGAACTATGTGTTCTGCTAGTCAGACTCCAGCACTTTGTAAAAATCAGTTTTCTACTTCTCTCCATAGCTTTTGCAGTAACAATAGAAGATGAACACATTCCTATGAACACTCAGAACTATAGGAGATTACCAGCCTTTTTCAGGGTCCACCACCACTATCAATATGTGACAAGTTAATGGGTCTTAATTATAAAAGTAACACTAAGCAATTAACCAAACTGAGGGATTATGAAGAGTCCCAGCTGTGGCAGCATGTTTCTTACTTTAAGATAACAGATATATTTTCTATTGAAAAGAAGAGAAGAAGATTAATCTTCTAAAGCATAGCAAAGATCTTGCTCTGGGAAATCTCTCCCCTCATATTAAAATGAATTCTGGTTTTGGTAATGATCGTAGAAACAAAGCACCGCTTTAGGCTCTACATTTTCCAATTGCAGCCAGCCACGTGAACTACGAGCAATGAGACACGATAACGGGAAGAACGAGAGGTACAGAACTAAAATTATCTTTGACCTAGTGTGTTGTGCCAGCTATTGCAGTATGCAATATTTGGGATACTCCTCAGTTTTATATGAGTGACAAGAAAATTCAGTTGTTATTCCCTAGAATTATTCTTCTATGTATAATACAGCTTCCCCCCACCCATCCTCTTTGATCAGTTCACCACTTGCATAGAAAGAGCACAATTTTCACTTGCACATGTCCCAGACTGCACACACAATTCTGGATACATATAGTCTCATACACTAATAACCACGAGGAAGTGCTGATAAACTTCAACTGTATGTGCAGGTGATGACAACTTCACATGCCAGACCTAAGAGTTTCACCTGTATGCTTGCAGGTATTAGTGTATTACAACGTACACCAAGATGTATACAGCTTTGTCAATGCATCAGCATACACATGCAGATTAAAAGCATGCAAAATCATACATGCTACTGAAAGCTCACTGAAGACCCAGCCATATCTAAGTATTTGTATCGTTTTTAAGAATAAGATCTGTCTTCTACTTGTAGAAATCCAAAACATTAAAAGCAGGAGTTTGGCGATAGGTGATACATACTCTGCCATGCTAGGAGAGAAATTTCACTTCCAGTTATCTATTTCTAGACAGGCTGAAATCCACCATGTTAAAACTTGAGCAATTAAAAAGTATCTCTCTACTTCATACACAACAATGTCATAATATTACTTTTGCTGATTAATAAATTCAGCAAGCCTTTGTGTAAGGTAAGCTTCTCTCAGCTACAAAGCTGGACTACCTTGAGCATCCTCACAATTGCTTGTAGTATTCCTGCTATGGTTCAGTTGAAAGTGGAGCTGGTAAATGGCCTCTAACAGCAAAATATGAATCTACAGAACAAACCACTGCATCCCTGTCTCATGAAAATACACTGCATTGGGACCACTGAAACTGCCAGCCAGAATTAAAAAAAAAAAAACAAAAAAAAAAACTGAATTCCCATCCAAACAAAAAAATTCAGATTGCAGTTGTTTACAATACATTACATATTTATATTAAAAAGAACTTACACCCATTTTAAGCTTCTTTACATAGGAAATTTTAAGAAGTTAAACAGACCACCAAACTCTACTCATAGTCTTCCTGCCTCCTTAGTTAATTTTCCTTGAATTAGTAATTAAAGGATGCATCTGGTTCATTTAAGAATAATATTTAACATCATATTAAAAAGAGCAGCTATAATTCAGTAGAGGGAAAAAAATCATAAAGAAAATTAACTCAGGTATTTTTTTTGCTTCCACCTGCTCCATTTGCTTCACTATGTTAATACTCAAGTAGTCATAATTAACATGGGACATGAGATATTTTCATACTTTTTCTATCATTAGCAGGTACAGCCTGAAAAGGCACATCCCTGCGTGATGAGAGCCCAAGCCATAAGCACAAACCTGAATGTCCGTACACAGCTTTCCTCAGCCCGTCACTAGCACTTGAGGCTGTCTGAGCTGCAATTTCTCCATCTTTTCGTGTCGCATATTTCCTTTTTTAATTTGAGTGCTACCCCTAAGGACCCAAGACACTGATACCCGGCAGTAAAGAGCTTTCTATCAAATTTTTGGTAGATCAGCATTCAGAAAGTACTACTGTTGGAACTTCAAGCTTGCAAACAAGCCTGATTTATTGCGCTGGAATTGATTTACAATACCTTGCATGCAACATTTTAAAAAGCTGTTCTGGGCTAATTACATACTCAGCTGATCCCTGAGTGATTAATAAAGTTCCTGACTAATTTTCTGTCTCTTCTGAGCTGCCAGATGGAGTACAGAAAACTTATCTACATCACATAATGTAGATTTTCACATTAATGAATAAAGCTTACAGCTAGGTGAAAAAAAAATTGAGAAAGTTTTACATTTGCTTTACTTTTACATTCCTGAAAAAAATACAAGAATCAAATCAGGTTTATCCTTTCCTCTTGTTTCCTGATTAGGTCAGAAATCTGTTTGTATTTGCCTTTGTTTACACATCAGTGGTATTACATCAATATTTTAAGATTAAAAAAAATACACCTTTCATTATACAATTCAGAAGCTAGCACATTGTCTTGATATATACATGTGCCACCTAGAGCTGACATAAGTCCACCCAGTTTTTGCAGTCTCCGCTCTTTCCTAAGAGCTGGTAAGTGCAGTCAATGTCACACTCCTTTGCTTTTCTCACAAACAAAAAAAAAACATGCTGAAGGTGACCTTGCTGGTTTTGGGGTGGTTTTTTATTTCATAATGAATGCAAAAAGTAATCAGAACAAGATGGCCAATGATTCAATTCTTTAGAGAGTGATTCAAATTCTTTTGTCCCTCAGAAGAACCAAAGGGGAAAAAAAAAAAAGCCATTATTAATTTAGGCAATTAAGAGTACTTTGAAAGCATTATCCAGTATGTTAAAGAACCTGTCCCTGGAGTGGTGCTTACCATCTATGAAAAGTTAATTTTAGAGTATTTCAAGTGAAGAAAGGTCATTTCCTAGATGTGCTCTACAGAATACTATAATTTTTAAGTGGTAACCCAAATGAAAACTGGGTTTTTGTAAATATGGAGTGAATGGTTAAGTGAATTAGAAACAAAATTAAAGACATATTACATTTATAATTTTAAATTATGCCTAACAATGTTTTATAGTCTCTTCCTCATGTATCAAAGAACCTATGGTATTCTTCCTTACCATTACACAGTGTACAGTCTTAAAAGACATTTTCAATACAAAAATAGTTAACATTAAATCATCATAGTTTCTAGGATCAAATGGTAGGAATTAAAACTGAATAAATGTCATATAGAGTCTAACTTCAGTTCTTTAGGAAAAGCAGGGGGGTTGTCTTACAGTGCGATGTTCATTCTGACATACAACTCTTGCCAGTCACAATGCTCAGGAACAGCAGGCAGCCCCACAAGGTATACATGATCTCAAATACCTAATCAGATTCCCTTGACTCATCTACAAGTTACCTGTCTCACTTTTGTAAAGTGAAGAAACAGATTATCTAAGTAAAAACTTAGTATTTACTGATGGCATCGATTCTATGATAGTACACACTGCATGAGTGCAAAAGGGCAGTACATGAAATTATGTACTTCTCTCTAAAATGATATCAAGAAATAGAGTCCAAGACACACATACAGGGGCAGTTCAGTAAATTTTGCCCTCCAGTAAAGTCACAGAAAGGATAATACAGTCACCAAGGCACAGGGCTGTGACTGGTTTCAAATTCCATCTGTAACAGACTTTCTATATGACTAGAAACAGTGCATACCACCACATCCACATTCCTCAGTTTCTTATTTATAAAAAAGATTAATATTTTCCACACAAAGGTGGATGAGTATGTTACTGTTAGAAAGAAGCTTCAGAAGCACAACAGATTTAGCACAAATTACAAAGCTGACCCTCACAGCAGTTCACAGGTTTATACGTGATATTATTCTTTGGTAAATGCAATATTAAATGCAATAGCATAACCTTTGTGGAAGACAAGATAATGCTGTAAGGCAACGTTCTCTAATAAGGTAATATTCTCTGATTTTTGTACAAGTATTAAAAAGGTAAGAAAATGTGATGAAGTTTCACACGTGTTCATTACAACACAGAAATTAAACACAAGCACAGGATTCTTTCCAAATTCACTCATTTGAATAATGCAGCTAAATTAGATGAAAAGCATGGTTTTCTATTTGTCATTATTCTGTATGTCTTCAAAAATGCCTCAAGTCTCCCATTTGAACCTCCCTCTCAAACAATCACGGTAATCATCAGGAATAACTACCACTAAAAAGTCTTCAAAGCAATAGGAAAACAATACAGACTAGATATAAGTAAGAATTTTTTTACAATGAGGGTGGTGAAACACTGGCACAGGTTGCCCAGCAAGGTGGTAGTTGCCCCATCCCCAGAAACATTCCAGGTCAGGTTGGATGGGGCTCTGAGCAACCTGATCTAGTTGAAGATGTCCCTGCTCACTGCAGGGGGGTTGGATTAGGTGACCTCTAAAGGTCCCTTCCAACCAAAACCATTCTATGATTCTGTGAATAGACAGAAATGCCAACAGCTCAAAACACTAACGTACTCTAACCAAAATCATCATCACATGACATCAAAAAAAATTAAAAGTTTGGAATAAAGTCTTGTTTCAACCAAAGGATTACAGGTACAGATAGAAAAGTAGATTATCACATGCTGTCAAACTAGAAGACAGTGATAAACTTCAATTTGATAAAGCAAAAAGATTTCATGGGCCTAAATCTTACATTTCATAATACAAAATATATCTCTTTGTACAAATACACTAAGTAGTGGTCCCAGTAAACCATATTTCCTGTCTTTTCTGCCTATGCTGGGGTAATAATAGGCAATCGACATTGTGAAAAAGTTGTATGTGCAAGTTCCTTCCCTTCACACTCACAGAAAGATATCAAGCATAGCTTTGAGAATAGCTAGATATTTAATGAAAGCATCATAGACTATTCCCTAAAATTATTCCAACTTCTAGAAATTAGAATTTAAAATATACCTTTTCTTTTTTTTTTTTTAAATGGAACAGTAACACTACATTACCAACACAAGCACAGATTATGACACAAAGCTCCATGCACAGCTAACAGTGGGGTTTCACGTGATGTTTGTAAAAGTGTGCCTTTCTGCATAAGAGAAGTCAGTAATGCAAGCAAAGAAGTTGCAAAGAAGAAAAAGGAGTAATTTGAACTGTTATAACCCAAGAAAAAGGCAAATTTTATCCCAATAGAGGACTTGGTGTTATAAACATCATGTTTGATTCCT
>NW_010329320.1:0-21609 GCF_000700745.2 Antrostomus carolinensis | reverse complement strand
CTGTGCTCCAAGGAACCTGCTCTTGTACAGTTATTGTAAATAAACTGAAGTGTACTAGAAATACTCAACTTCTTCCTCTAACAGAAACAACAATAACAACCTACTAGACAACCCAGTTAAAAGAAAGGGTCAATGTTTTTACTGGCAATAGCTCAATTGCAGTTATGATGATAATAAACAAGGTAAATTACAAAATGGAGCAGAAAAGCAGATCAGTAAGGGAAGAATGCAATTGAAAACATAGGCTGAGGGGCAGAACAGTTACTGCTGAAGTAACTCATGTTGTTATGGAATTAATCAGTTATTCACATCTTACTTCTTTTGTCTCTTGATTGTATCTGAGACTTGATCTCAGAACTTTACCCAGAGGGAAATGTAACCTTCCAGTAAACACAGCTGGGGCAACAGCTGAAAGTCATAGTTTATGTACGTGAAGTTTTTCTCCTTTTTTTGTGACATAGCTTGCAAGATTAAGCGAGTGCCTCACAACATCTTTGTTTTACAAGTAAACCATTTTGCTAGCTTTGTCAGGAGTGATTAGAAATATTCTTTATCTTCAACAACAAAGGTTGAGTCTTTTGTTTACTAACTGCTTTAGTTCTTAGGCCACTGACTACAAAGCATGTCATGTTTGCCTGTCCTTTATCGCTGTGGTAAGTCATTTCATAGACTGGGCTTCATTTAAAACTAAACAAACACCTTCTGTCTTTATCCTGGCTCTACTTCAGCTTGTTAAGTACTCCAACATATGTCATCTGTTTCCCTGAACAACCCACATGAGCACAGCACTATGGGATTAGTAATTTAAGAAAATGAAAACCAAGTAGCAATTGGCACACACATGCAGTCATGTTTGATTTGCTCTAAGTAGACATTTCAGCACAATCTTTTCCACCTAATGAACATGTCTATAAATAACATTAAAAAATAACCTTGCCACTGTAGGCACCATCTCGTAGGGAAGCTGTACAAGGAAAGGCTGAAGTTGCTTGGTTTCTTCAGCCTGGAGAAGAGGAGACTGAGAGGAGATCTCATCACAGTCTATAACCTCTTCACATGGGGAAGAGGAGGGGCAGGTGCTGATCCCTTCTCTCTCGCCACCAATGATAGGACCAGGGGAAATGGCAGGAAGATGTGCCAGGGGAGGTTTAGGTTGGACATTAGGAAAAGGTTCTTCACCCAGAGGGTTGTGGAGCACTGGAACAGGCTCCCCAGGGAGGTGGTCATGGCACCAAGCCTGACAATATTCAAGAAGCATTTGGACAACACCCTCAGACACGTGGTCTGAATCTTGCTATTGTCCTATGCTAGGGCAAGGGTTGGACTTGATGATTCTTGTGGGTCCCTTCCAACTCACAACATTCTATGATTCTATAATTTTCAAATACTGCAGTATATGAGGCATAAAAAACCCCAAATGAACAAAAGCCTCAAAGCTGTCCTACGCAGCCAGTAGAAGCAGCTTACTCTCTGGATCATCTGCTGAATTGTTGCTTAATAAAGATAAATCTATTTTGTTAAAGTGCTTACCATACACAAAAATTAGTTTGTTAATTTAAAGGAAAATAATTATTCCAAGTGTTGTTCTAACCTTTCTTCTTTAACCTGGAGCAGACAAGGTCACCAACATTACCACTTAGATAACTGGCTTCAAATATGTTTAATTACCAGGAGAATCAGACATTTTCACAAAATAGTCTTGATTCTTTCTGCCTCAGCATAAAAATACAGAAGAGTGTAGCCTACTTAATGCAGAAGCAAAAATATTTCCAGTTTTGCAGTGAAGAAAATGAACTGCAGCAAATGTAGGAGCTTAAGCTTTCACTTGTATGCCTGCATATGGAAATACAGAATCCCAAAATGTTTAATATCATTCAGTCACGGATGAGTTTTATGTGTATGCTCAGGATATAATACTTTTCCTCCAATTCAATTTCACTGAAGTGAATGGCATAACCCTTGAATTATACCAAATAACAACTGGAATTGCATTCAAACTGGACATAGCTGTTTGGGGTTTTTTCCAGTAAAACTCATATTCAGCACACATTCTCTACATCACAGAAAGTATTTGTGAAACTTGAATACACAAACCCAGAAACTTAATAGAGATTCCCTCTCCCCTAGTGCTCAGTTTGGCATACACGGATTGTCAGTGGAGGAGTTCCTGAAGATCACACCCCAGCTGTTCATCTGCATGAGAGGGCTCCCTGCTGCCCCATTAAGTTTGTGATAACAATTAATATGGGGGGCTCTGCTGTGACCTAGATCAGAGAATAGGCTCAGCTTAAATAAAATCCTGCTCAGAAGGTTGGTTTCAGCAGGCCTTCTCCCTTTGTGGTTCACAGTACAGCTTAAGTGGCAAAGCAGCCACAGAGCTTCTTCGATGATGCTAACCAGCACACATACTACTGCCCCATTTCTTCACTGGACAGAATGGGAAACTCATGGTCACAGACCTTAAAAGGGAAAGAAAATGACTGTGACGTTGCCTAGAGCACTAGCCGTGGATGGTGGCAGGGGAACAGGGAAGTAGAGTTCTAGTCCTATTCCTATTAACTGAAATATGCTAAAATAGAACAGTAGCATGTGAATTAGAAAGAAGAAATTTAAAGAAATCAACACAGCATACATGAGAAGTAAAAATGCTAAAGGAGAACTTGCAAGGGACAGGACACTCCACATCATCTCTGCTTTGATTTAGAGCAGAAATGGGATCTGAACCAGGATTATCAAAACTAATTAGAGCACCGCAAGCACTGGGGCAGAAAGCTGCACCATTTTCTGCTACCTTATTTTCTAAGCAACACTGAAATCTTTGAAAGTCTAAGCAAAAATTTCTAATGGTCTTCTTAAAAAAAATACTAAAACTAATAAATCCAGAATATCTTTGAGGGAAAAATGAATTTTATGCAAGTTATTAAAATCCTGGCCTTCACCATCTGCGAAAGAAAATGCAAAATGAACAGAAATTAATTTATCTTGAGTTTACATTAAAGCAAATTTTGGGGGTATTTCTTTTTTTGTCTCAGTTACCAAACTGAAAACTAGATCTGTGCTTGTTTGCAGAATTCTTGTTAAAATCTGTTAGGAAAAATGACTCTCCATAAACACAAGTCAATAATAATTCATATGGATACATTCTGACTAAACATTTCTATAAATTTTTAAACACTCAAAAACAATGTTTTGAATAATCTATATTAATTATGTTGATCCTGTAAATTCCTGTTATCTTCCCAATTGGAAAGGAAGACCATTAAGAGATTTTATTTTTTTTAACTGAAATGGATTTTTGAGAAGGCTTCAGTGATGTAGGGCCACTGCTTTTCCAGGAAAAGCCAGCCAACAGAAGATAATAGGGTTTTTCCAAAAGCATTTTGGAGCTGAAGAGCTAAATACTTCAGCATATGTTAAAAAGTAACAACGGAAACATTTATAATCAAAAGGTACACTGCTTTTTGAGGGTCTTTATGAATAAATGCATGGGACTTCCTATTTAAGCGCCTGCATGTTTCTACAAGCCACACTGAGTTGGTCTTACCAGCTAAGCTCTGGTTGCCCAAGGTAACTGTTACCTGGCACACCCACTGATCCCAGGACTACATTTCCAACTACAGTACTCTAAGAAAACATTGCAATGGCCATTGGAAAGATTAAAAATCACACATCAAGAGGTGTGCACTTTTTTTCTGGTATGAAATATTTTCAGACACACAGCTACAAAAATCTCTCTTTGCAAAAGGGATGTGTTTGACACATCTGCTTTTTTAATCTCGTGTGCTCCATTTCTTATAATCATTAAGACACAACATTCCGCATTCAACACATTTGATTACAGTTTTGCAGACCTGAACAGATGTTATACAATAGGAAAACATTAACTCATTTAACAGCTTTAAGTTAAATATAAATTTAGATTTATGGACACACTATGTATTTCTGAAAGGTAAATTATGACATATCACACAACAGCTACATTAATTATATTTTGAAAGTATATATCCTAATATCAAGGTAATCTATATTCTCTTTATATCTTTTTGGATCCAAGGAATAGGTAAATGGCACTATACAACATCATTATCAACTTTGCAATTTTGATTTACACTAGAACTTGTCAAGACATCCTTAGAGTACCTCTGGTTTTCCTCTTTACCTCAGTATTAGGTAAGTACAAGACTAAGAAAAGTAACAAGACAATTGCAAATTGGCTCAGTAGGTCAGCTTTTGTAAGATTTTGTATCTTGTATGCATATATAATGGAAATCCAATAGCTCTGAAAACATTTCTAGTGAAAGTACTTTGAATGTATGTATTTTAGGCCAGGTACTTTCCTCAGTAATCATGAAAAAATAGAGCACCTGTTCCAATGTTTATATATTATGTAGACTTCACTGATGACATTTCTTAAATTGCAGTACGTCACCTACTTTAGCTGAAGCAGTTTAAACCACTTATTAGTCAGGCTCCTAAAGCTGGGTTAGAATAGGTGGAGTTGTGCAAACCACTGCACTGAATCTCTCTCCTCTCCCTTGCTGCAGCAGTGTGAAAGACGAGAAATCTTAAACTACCTCACCAAAAGTTACAAATCTACACATTCACACAAGTATTTTTTGTCATGGCAGTTTTATCAAGGAATTTTTATCACTTAGCAAACTTGACTCAAAACTGATTTGTGAAGAAAAATATAAATGTTGAAAAACTCACCAAAAATATAACAAGGATTTTCTTAAAAATCTCCTAACATAGGATCTAAAATATGAGTTGTCAGCATTAAAAAAAAAAACAACATTTTTTCGCCTAACAAGCAAATAAAACAAGAAAAGGTAAAACGAAGGATAGTTTAAAACCAAAGTGATTTAATACAGCTGAAAAGGAAAACAGGAACAGTTCTTTATAGTGTATCTCTGAAGCCAATGAAGCACAGGACTTGATGACAACAGACTGGGATACATTTATCTGCAAAATAAACAAGCAACTCTTCCCCTTCTCAGATACATTAAATAAAAAATCTGGACTCGAGCACTTGGGATAACTGAAAATCTAGAGCACAATTCCCTCAGGATGACAAAAAAAAAATGCCACTGCCTCCTATTTTTCCTTGAAGATTTCTATAAAGCAGTGAACATTGCTGCCTTTGGTTCTTCTCAAAATCTGACTTTATTGCATGGCAGAAAAGTATCTAGAATATTTAATTTTCATGAGGTAGCAACTTAGCTTTTTAAGTCTTTGCTGATAGAAAGTACAGGAAGTGCACTATCTCCTGGCAACTTACATTTAGACAGAAACAGGCTTTTCTCAAGTCTGTTTACTCCTTTCCTGAGTAAATAAGCACATCACAGGTTTTCCTACAGCTACTCATTAATCTAAAGACTTAAATCACAGTATTTTCAGAATTTTTTCCATATATCTAAGTAACAGCTCACAGATTTTTGATACTGTGTTTTCTAAATGTTATATTGTAAAGGAATACATAGGCCTAGGGAGAAGTCCAATAGTTTCTTCTTCAATCATTTTGATTAGTTGTGAGTTACAAGAAATATTTACAAAGGAAACTGCGGGCCTCCTCATAAGTTGTTATTTTCTGAAGTGAAAACTACACACACAAAGAAATACAAACCAATCACAAAAGATCACAATAGCTAATTAGCCACCTGCAATTTGTGATAAGCTGCCCTAACCCCCACTTAGATTTTACAATATTTCAAACACAGGCTTGAACTTTGGACTTTCAGTACAGGCTTGCTTAAAACAAAACAAAAGCAAAAAAAAAATGAGCAGAGTACACTTCCCTGAAGCAAGTAACTTGTAATCTTCATTAACCCCGTTATGTGCAATATCATTTCATCTCCCCAACACTCCCTGCAGCTGCAGCAGTTTGGCAAGCACAAGTCACAAGATAAGCTCATTTACATACAGCTTCTGGCCTTGTTCACTAGGAAAAATTGCTAAGACAAATCACAGTGTCAAAAGAAAGCTCATTAAATTTTTATTTCAGATTGCTATGTTACCCTTAGCTCCCTGGGTATTCATCCCTCTTTCTGTCATTAGCTTTTAGTCCTTAAGGCTCAAATATTTCCAGGGGCAGAAGCAGACCAATTAGAAAAAAGGAAGTTATTTGCTTACTAGTATAAAACAAAGCATACAACCATCACTAATTCACATTTACCAAAAATATAGCTCAATTACCATGTCACACGACTGCTGAATGGCGTGGTACTTCCACATGCATTTAATTTAGTACCAATATTTGTGCTGACACAACAACAGCAATTAAATGTACTGAAACAGGGATTAAGCACATTTCCCACCATTTGTCTGTCCATTATAGTGATGTTCTTTTTCCTTAACAAAAAAGGAACACCTAGCCCATTTATCCAGTGGTGATGTTAACATTTCAGAAGATTTAAAAATCTTTCGACATCTGGAAAGGTTAAAAGAGTTAAAAGCTTCCCCTTAAGCTACAGTTGTGTTGGATATTTTCAAAGAACAGTCATTTAAAGAATTGAAGGACATTAAAGTTATATTCCCATTCACCCATCAATTCAGCGTTTAAAAGGTAGATAAACAATTACGAAAGCTTTGTCTGTTTAAAAATTACAATGGTAAACTGCATAGTGTCTATTGGCCACCAAAAATGCTGCTTGATGCTTTAAAAAAAACCCAAAAAAACCCCCTGTTCTTTATTTTTTATTGGGTTTGGAATAGTTATTTAATTTTTTAAAATATTTGTAAGTGCTCCTAAATTGTGCATATAACCAGTATTTCATTATGCATTTCAAACAGTACTTTAGATTTTACTTCTTCACAAGGCCAAATACATTAAGATTGAGATCTTATTCACCAATACTTTAACACTTTTTCATTTGCTTTCAGGCTGCCACATCTAAGTTTAATTTGATGGAATGCAGTCATTCCTTCCCAGCCCGAGCCTGAGCTGCTACAGCCAGGTAGGATCCAAATCAAAGCAATTGCTTCTGAAACTTCACAGCAAGTAGAATTTCTCTCTTACAAGTGCAAGAGGCATCATATGCAAAACCTTGCAAAGCTTTTTTTTTTTTTTTTTTTTTTTAAGCTTTCCAGGTTTCTTAGAGTTCTGCTGAATCAAGATTATTCTTCAAAACTACTGCTGATCCACACTTCAACTACCAATAGTTAAATAGTTAACAGGTAACTAACCCAAAGGAATATCACAAAAATCCTCTGATTTTCACATGTCTGGCCCATGTTTAAGTTACTAATCATCATCATCCAGTGAGCAGAGTCAACTTAGTGAGCCCCGGTACAAAAATGGTTCATCAAAATTAAAAAGTGGAGAGGGGCAGGGAGAACCAGGATATGAAGTCAACCCCTCTTAAATATGAATATTTACTTGTTTATTCAAGTCAAAAACAGTTCCCACATACCATTTTGAGAAATAAGGAGAAGCCACCTGTATTCTAATGGTTCAGATATCCAAAGGACATGAAAGAATGAAAGACCAGGGTTCACATCTCTGCATTAAAAAGTAAAACATAAGCTGGCTTGGTCCTCTTATACTAAGTCAGCACTTTCAACTCCAAAAGAAGTCTGTATTTTATGATTTGTTAAGAACATTTGGAAGTTTTAATTTTGAAATTAAAGCATTTCCTGACATTCTAGTGAGGCAAGTTCTCTCATAAATCTTTCCAACTTCAAAGTAAAATGTTTCTTTCATTATTTTTTCAATAACATACCTCTGTTAAAGACTCCAATTTTTATTAAATTGGCACTTTTTATACTACTTTATTTGGTCAGAATTGACCAATCTTTTTCCTGTAAACACAATAATGCTGCATCTAGATTTCAGCAAAACTAGAAGATTATTTGAAAATATATTTTCACTTTGCAGATTTTTCCTTTTGAAGTATTTATAAAATTTCAAACAAGGAAACAGAATTGTAGTTTAATGTTCAGCTTTCCAGCAAGCATTGTTTCCCAAAGAGAGCATGTTTTTCCCTTCAGAGGGAGGACAGAACTGATCAGAACAACCAGCATCTTCACTGACATTATCCAGAGCAGAAATCAATTTCTGCAAGAACACTGCAGTTTGAAATTTTAAGTTTTAACATACACTCAGGGAATCATTTAAGGCAGCCCACAGCTGCCCCAGATCACATAGACAGACCCACTCCACAGTCCTATTTTCTACATATGCACTATTGTATAAACAGTGAAGTTCATTTGGGCTGTTCTTTCACTTGACTTACAGCAAAGTATTTGATTTAATATTGGCCTTCCCGCTTGGAACCAAGTTAAGGTAGAGTAACCCATTTCACATCTGACTAACTGTAACTGCACAGCCTCTAATGCCGGAAATAGCGTGAAACTGAAACTCATTTGAAATTTGTGCAGAACAAAGACAGTGGAGAGGAACAAAAATAACAAGTATTGCTTAAATGCCTAAAGTCTTCGAAAGTTCCAAACATCAGCTACAGAATTGCATTTTACTTTCTGCTGCTAGCTGAGTGAGGCAGGTCTTCTATCCAGAACCTGTCAGTCTCCTAAATTAATTAGAGCCAGTTCAATGATCCATAACCAGGGTACTTTCCACAATCATTGACAATTGATTTCCATCTAATTCACAATGGGCAAAGCTCTGGCCTTATGTACGACCCAGTATTTTTTCATCACCCATGTGTTACGAGGGCTGAATCCACGTAAAGATTTCTAATCAGAAATCTGTGTCATTGATGTCTCAGGTTACAACAAGGTAATTACGGTATCTGTGAATAAATAACACTTAGAAGGGATTTTCTGATGCTTTGTTTTGGGGAGGTTATTTTGGTTTTTTTGTGAAAGCTCCCTTTCAAATTTATAACATTAATTAGGCGAAATTATCTGACACATGGTAATGTCACTTAAATAATGAATATTTACACCATATGCACAAGTCCCATTGGTTTTAATGAAAGCTCTACGTATTGGATAAGCCACAGAAACCTAAAGATCAGAAGAAATGAAACTTTAGTAGAATGACAGAATCTATTGCTTAAATTTGACACAACAAATATCCCACTGAACTGAGCTTTTGTTCACTCTTGAGTTGCACAGGCCTACTAATGCCTTTTTAAAGATGCTCTTTTCAAACAATCATGCTGATTTAGTCACTTGTGTGGTCTCATTCTGAGATGAACTGAGGTAGGAGGGGAGAAAAAAAAAACAAACCACAGTAGCTATGCACAGCATATGTCTTCCTTATATTTATAGCAGCTATAACAAGCATCTTCATGGGTATTTCTGAAGTTAGTTTAACTTATGATAGTGTGCACAGAATAAGGTTAAAAGGTCTAAGATTTTTACTTCAGTTTAAAATACTAAACTTGATCTAACCTCCCCAAAATATTTTAAGTTCTGAGGTACCACATCAAAATAAAACATATCTCAAAGCAGTAGCAATCTTAGGTTTTTGTGCTTAAATCAAAACCTGTTGTCATTCTTTCTGACAAAACCATGTATCACATTTCATAGAATTACAGAATTGCCTAGATTAGAAAAGACCTTTAAGACCATCGAGTTCAATCATTAACCCAACACTGACAACTCCGGCTAAATGACACATTTCCAGGAACATTTTAGCCCATTCATAACCATTTAATCCTCAAAATGTTTAACCTGCTACAGAATCATATTAATTTATAGAATGTAAGAGAGGCAACTGAGTCACATTTATCACTTGTAGCTTTGAAATCTGGAGTTTTATAGATCAAGACACTATGAATATTCCTTGGAACATTAATATATCCATGTCAGCACCACTCAGATAGGAGCTATTCTCATTAGATTATCGAGCACTTTTTAAGAACAATTTAATACTGTATTGTTATGAAGGCTGGCAGTCCTACAGTTAAGATTAAAATGAGCTCTTTTATTACTGAAACCCCATAAAACACTGCATCTGAAAATCTTTACTGTTTCTAGCATAGCAAACCATTCAATCTGAAGATTAGTATATTTGTGTGTTACCTTTTAAACTGATTGGATGCTGCAAGCTTGTGTCTGTGTGGGAACATGCACACTTTAGAATTTCAGCAGTTTTTGTCTGAGCTGCATGTTAGGATTCACAGCACATCTACAGTTTGTCATAGGCAGTACCCTTGATACCATTTGATTTCAAAGCTGCTTGCTACAAATCCTCTGCAATCAGGTTGTGCTTGTTATTAATACCTTTAATCTGACCTCAGACAGGAAATCTAGTGCAGTGTGATTTTGCCAAACAGACTGAACAGTAATCAGCAACCATATCTGATGGATTATGTTCTTTGTACACTATTTACAGTGAGCAAGGAACACAAAAACATGCATATGCTCATGCCTGTGTGTTACTGTGCACGCAGGCACTGGAGTCGAGCCCATTTGTATTCTAACCAATATGTTCTTTGCATCGAGATCAGTTGAAAAGAAACAGTATTTTAAGGAAAAGGGGGATACTGCCCCTCTAATGAAATTAAACACTCGCAGCTTTTATCAGTTACACAAAGTATGGCACAATTTGCAGGTATTATATGGTAAATAGTAATTCCAAGCAGTTACATATATTGTTTGCTTTTGCATGTTTAACTGAAAGTCCAGGGGCCTCTTGGATCTTGGGAAAAAGGAATAACAATTTCTGTTCTCCTCCTGGAAAATGTCACTCATCACTTCACTTGACTACTCATCCTTTCAATTTAAGCTGCCTTTACAGTCATTATTCTGAGGCCCATGTAACTAGAAGCCAGTACTGTACTACTAATTTAAGTGAATATTCCTTCCACAGAATTCATTCTGACAGCTGTTACTTTGTTGGGTTTTTTTAATGTATAGGCAAAGGCAATCTTCTACACACTCTAGTCTAGTCTCTTGGGCCCACAGTGTCTACAAAATTCCTTTCCTTTGTGCACAAAGAGCACTTCACTCAGGTTCTGATAGTTCAAAGAACTCACCTGCTCTGATAAATAGCACAAATTTAGCTCACAAACCCTCTCAGGGGGGAAAAAAAACAACAAACCATACACACACAAAAAGCGTACTCAAAACCCACAAACTTTGTCAGGAGAAGTTAAATGAAGTTTCATAGCATGGATTTTTCAAACAATGTCAACCTGCAGAAAATAATACAGTATAATTAACTGAAATGTCGACAAAGGTAACAAAAAAACACCTGAGATTCACTGTGAACAAACACACCTTAGATTAACTAGACTGCTTCCTCAAAATCCAGGAAATACTGGTCATGAGTGAAAACCATGAGTCTGCTGAACAGCCACAGATGTTTACAAAGCAGTAACTTCACGTGAATAGACCTTACCAGCTCTGGCGTCTTCTGAATCACTATCACTTGTTAATTTTGCCAAATTATTTTTCAGCTTCTACTTGGAGAAACTCTTGCTAGAGACCATTAAATTTAACTTATAGCTACATGATATATGAATAAAGGTTGCTGAGTTAGGAGATTAGCTGTGCCCAAAAAATGAATCAACAAATTAGCACAGAGAAGAAATAAACCACTAGTTATTAAACAAAGCATGAGATTACACAGTGCAGGACTAGTGTGATTACCAAAAATCAAAATTAGGCTGAGGAATTTCACTGCACAGATCTAGCAGTATTGTGTATTACCCTGACTGTATTTAGTGAATAAATAACTAGATTTAATCATTCATAGAACAGACTGGAATGGGTCAATCATGTTGGTAGGGTGCAGGAAATTATTATTGATAAACCTGAGATTAATGCAAGTAAACATGTCTCACTCTTGTAAAATTTCTTAAAAGTCCCTTTTCTGAAGAAGTTTTACCTGCCAGATAATAACTGTCATCACTGACACTCTGAAACATCTATTAGTTATCTTTTTGGAAACAAACACAATAATTTTCATCTGCTGCCTATTGATATTGTTCTACCACTTAAACATTGGTCTGTGTGTTTAGCTGCATCTGAAATGTTCACTTACACTGATCTCTAGAGGTCACCAAGTCAGGATGGGAAAAGAATTGCTCTTATACTCTGTCATTTCCATTTATTTAACAACAGGCTTTTACGTGTCTCTTCTTGCTGTTTTATCTAACTCTAGTGGCTATTTTAGCATTTTGCAAGGAAAAGATACCATTAAAAGCTGGCACTAGAAAGAACAGAACAACTTAGGAGAGAAGAAAACTAACAATCTAAAATGCATGCAAATAAGTCGTAAAAATACATATAGCTGCAAATACTATATGTATATAGTATATATAAAGGTAAATACTATATATATACTATATACAAATACACCATGCTAACGGTAACAATAATTACACACTGCATGGCAGAAAAGATTTCCACACCTGATTCATAATCATTTCATCTAACTCTGTGCATACTTCAGACCATGTATCCTGCAGTCACCTCCTCCACCTACCCTACTACTTTTACTTGATCTCTACAAAACAAAGCTGTTCACTACAGAAAAGCAGCAACTTTTTTTTTATGTTGCATATAAGACCAAATGTCTTTCATCAGTTTCTGAACTATCTGGCTCATAGTCACTTTTACAGCAGGATCCCATATAAATCAAATTTATCATAAAGATGAAAAATAGATAACAATTCATGAAACATGCTGGAAGGATTATTTGACAAAAATTGAGTTAGCAAATCTGTAAATGTCTATTAAACTAAAAGCAAAACAGTGAAAAATGTCCATGCAATTAATTTTTACTGAGTTTTGTTTCAATCAAAACTTTCCTTGCAAACTTAGCACATTGGTGTTTAACTTTTTGTCAGCTAACAGCAGGCTTTCACTTACAAAAAAGCATCTGCACCTTTAGAACTCTTTGTATTACAGAATGAGTATTTTTAATTTATCTCAAATGCACAGAATTGCTGAAATGGAGATTTATGCACTTATATCTTCATGGGAAGACATTTTTCAATCACCAAAGCTAACAGCTAACAAAAGACTAGTGAATATCAAAGCATGAACATATGCTACATTTATGCCCTCTGAGCTTACTCTGTTTTCCCTAAGTTCACTGTGATCTGTAGTATAGAAATGCATTGAGAAATACTGACCATATGCCAGTGAACTGACTGAACCACAGCAATAACTACCAAGTTCTTTTAAAAAGAAACTCTTTAAAAAAAAAAAAAAAAAAAAAAAAAAAAAGCAAACTAATTTTAATTAAAACCAAAAGAAAAAAAAAAACATTTCCTTTTAAGTGGCAGGACAGCCAGAGAGAGGGCAGTTCAGATCTCAAAAAACCTGTACAAATACATGGAATTACTTCCCTTGGCAAGGAAAAGAGTTAAGCTGTTTTGGCAAATGTTTTTCACAGTGAAGCAGCTGCAATATAGAAATTCTAAGTCTGCACAGAATCTGATCAATGTTCTCAGGAACTCAGTCTTAGCATTTATTTCATGGAAGTTTTCTTCAGAGGAAAAAGTCAGATGGCAAGAAAAGACAAGGTGAGAGTACATAGACAGACTTCCTATTTTAAATTGGTGAGGCCCAGTGGATTTCATCCGAAAATACTTCAGTTGCCAAGAAATCCAGTTCTTGTAAGCTCTCAAAATCCATAAAAGACAAAGGAAGTGCCAGAAAACTGAAAAAAAAAAATTGAAATTGAGGAGCTGATCTTCCAAAGGGAACCTGGGGAAGTCATTAAACAGCTTAATTTCATCTCTATTAAAAAAAAAAACATCATCATCACCACCACCACCACCAAAGCCAATGAAAAACCCCACACAATCAAACTCCTGCAGGCAAAAAGCAATTACATAGCAGCAACATTGATTTTTTTTCAAAAATAAACCAAGTAAAACTAACTTAATTTTCCTCTATCATAGAGTACAAGAGCTTCTAGGTATTGGGTAGATATCAAGTTTCCTGTAACTTGTTTGTAGAAGGCTTTTTGATGGCATTTCAATGTGACAGTCCTAAGCAAGCGTGGAAATCAGGTGAAGACAAACTATTGCCCAGTAGGAGAGAAAATGGTTGAACAATCCCACTCAGAGAACAGACATTAACGATTACCTCTCAAGAACACACCAGGAAGGTTTCACCAAGGTCTGTTCAGTAATTTTGTGAATCACCTGGATGACGGAATAAGGACTACTCGTACACAAAGATGCAGCTGATACAAAACTAGGGACCACAGTCATGCTGTAAAATAGGTTTAGAATTCAGACTAAGAATATGAAATGTTAAAAGTGTTCTCTGTAGGATATAAATATTGCTAAACCCAAGGAATGATGTAAAGACAGGAATAACCAACAACCACTAATACAGAAAGAGGAGAAAGTGGTTAAGCAGCAAGGCTGTAAGTCTTGCTTAGACGTAGACTGTAAGTCTATCATAAGCTGAACGGAAGGTTAACAGAGGTTAACAGAGTAATGCTGTTGCATGAAGGGCAAGTATCATACTGCAGTGTGTGAAGACAGGAGAAACTTTCCATTCTATAGATTAATGAAGTCTCAACTGGAGAACTCTAGCACGACATTTAGGTGCCACACTTAAAGAAACTTGTGGACTAACTGGAAATATTCAAGAAACTGTGTTCTATGGAAAGACGGTAAGGCAGTTTATGCCATATTGCAACAGTTAATAAGCAAAAGCATTACTACATTTCTCTCAGCTTTTGCCAGAGGTCAGTTCAAAACTATTTTTAAAATTAAGAAATAAAATACATACTTCTGTAAAGAGAAAATTAATTTTAAAGCTCATCTTAGTGAAGAATTTCCTGAAATCATATCTTACTTATATTGGGCATTACTATCATTTTTAGTAGCTTAAATTACAGGAGCCAGGGCACAAAACATTACTGGTCTTGCACTGAGGAGCCAACTCAACATAGTGACAGTGTACCAGATCAACTATTATGTTGTAAAGTCTATCCCTGTGCCCACTTTAAATATATTTATTTAGCTTAGGATGAAATTCCCTCACTAAGAAAGACAGAAATACTGACTTTATTAGATTAAATTATTTCTAAAGCTGAAAAAAAAAAGAATTCTTATTTTGAATAAATGCCACAGCAGAATGAAAAGGTGTTGCATATAAGCACCTCACTGTTTGCAATCCCTAATGACACCTCGATTAACACAGCAACTGATGGTAAGGGAGCCAAGCAGCCTCGACCAGCCATATGCAGCAACACTCTGACTTACAGTTTTATATTTTTAAATTGGCCTCTCCAGCACGATCTGATAAATCAACACACAAGTCATTAAATGGCTCATTATCCCAGTAATACAATTCATTCTTTCTGCCAGGTAACAAAAGAGATGATGGGCAGCTCCTACTTGCAACCATGACTGTCCATCAATATAACAGATTAACTGTATGAGGGAGTTCAGTTTGGTGCAGAGGTCAGTGGGATGCTTCACATGGCAATTTCTCTTCTGCAAGGCTTGACCTCTCAGCAGGCAATAAAAAGTGTGGACAAAGAAGAAGAGAATGTGGTTATTCTGCTGTGTAGGCAGTTTTTAAAAATAAATCATTAAATTAAAAATTAAAAGCCATGACAGAAGAAAAAGGAACAGGGCTCACAGGTACCTAGCTAGCTATTTTCACATGTAGTCAACAGACTTGAGTTAGACAGATTCTTTCTTTCTTAGGACAGCAGAACTTAGACGTAATTTTAAAAGAAAAATAGCTCTGGTATTATCTGAACATGGTCACTTAGACATGCTTGTCCTTAGTCACCATGGTTGCTTAATCACCATAAAGTCTGGCACAACCTGTAGTCTGTGCTTAGAAAAGGCCAAAAACCAGAAACCATGGCAATATGCTACAGATCAAGAGTGAGCTATACTGGCAGCATTACACGTGCAAGCTGACATTTAATGTGTCTGTTCTCCGCAATCTAACATGTGCTACCAGTTCCTAAGTACTTATTATAGTTACCACTTAATCAAGGAAAAATCTTTGTGATTACCAGTTATGCTAATAGTTTTAAATGTCTCCCTAAGCAATTCTAATATGTTTACTGTAGGATAAGTACATTAAATATATTTCTAAACGAAAACGTGCACATAAAAATTGCCTGATTCAAGAGAAAGAGCAACGTAACCCTACGTACCAACTACACAGAGGAAAAACTGAAAGATTTTTTGAGGGAAGCACAAGCATACAAGCACAGCTCTAGCAAAGCGAGATAAAGTCATCCGTTTTCCCTCTATCCAGAAATTGTTTCACAGATCAGTAAAATAAGCAATATTGATATCACCTATTTTTATACTATCATGAACTCTTGCAAGGACCATCCCTGGCCAAGGATATCTGGGTAACTGCATTACTAAAAACTGAAAAGATGCCCTCATGCTTCCCTACTTCTCTAAGACACACTACAACATCTGTCTTGACTTTTTTATTCTCCTGATGGATTACACTTCCAGGGAGATTTTTTTTTTTCCAGAAAACTAAAGCAAATACAGTCTCTCCCATGGACACACCACAGGATTTCTGTAAGCTGCTTATGCAAATAACTACTTAACTGGAGATGGTTCTATGCAGAACACTAACATCAATTATAAACTGCGATGCACAGAACTAAGACACAACAGGAACTCTTCTACTTCTGTTTTCATTACATGCAGTTTAAACTATACCATTACTTTCCACTGGCCTCTAATTCAGTAGACAATCTTATAGCCAAACTGTCTCATCAAAACATATGTTATTGGTACTGCTACTGCTTACCCCACATTTTTTTCTGGGAGATTTCCTTTACGCTTCAGGATTGGCTCAGTGACAGAAATTAAATTCATCCCTTCTAGAGTTTCAAGCATATGCTTCTGCTTAAACACTTCCATCTGGGGGTGGGGAGGGAAGGCAGGGGATTCTCACAAACTTTCTACCTGATGTAAACAGGCACAAGCATTTGTTTCACTCACTGGTTGGCAGGTGGACTGAAATTTCTCTGCAATGCTCTGGATGGGGATCAATTCCCTCATTAGCTTCTTACTTGGGTTCAGGTGAAAGATATGAGGCACCTTCCACGTTGTGCACCTATACTGTGGAAAGAACAGTTCTACTCTACAAAGTTAGGTTACCCTTTCATTCTGCAGGTGTTTTTTTTTTTACCCATTTACATTGAGCATTTCCTTGGGAAAAGGGAGGAAAGTTGTTCAGGTTTGGGGGGGATGTTTTTTACCCCTTCCAGGGAGAATTCACTTATTCTTAAGATAACAACATAATTGTCTTAAAGTTCAAACTTGCAAAGAAAAGGCCCTCCATTCCAGCAAGCTGACTTGGCAACGTTAACTTGTGTAGGTTTAACTGTTCTTATGCTTGAGAACAATCAAATACCCAAGTGCCAGATGGCAACAAGGGTGTTCAGCATCCTGCAGGATCAAGCCTTGAATGCTTGAATATAAACAAAAGCTAGTAAGGATTTTTCCAAGTATTTCATGACTTTGGTTCTTCAAGGTGGCATAAAAGTGTTGTGTTTTGGGGTGGGTTTTTTTAATGTATTGTCATACATATTTTATTCCTCGGACTTTATGTCAACTATACTTCACATTTCAGATTTTTGAAAAAAAAAAAAAGCATATTCTGTGAGGTTTTAATTTTAAATGTCAGTACATTCAAACAGTCCTGCACTTCCACAAAAGCACTGATTTCAACTTTATCCCCTCTCAGTAAGTGTTCCCTAGGAATTAAATGGAAGTGATAACACCAGAATTGATTGGAGATAATATATTTTGAACCAGATTACAAAACTAATATTATGTATAGTTAATAGATGTCCAAACAGAGAGACCTGCCTTTCTAGATTCAGTTTCAGAAAGAGTGCCTTATGGCATATCTTTGCAAATCTGTTTTCCTACAACTGGGAAAAATTTATGTCTAAAAGCAATGAAATACAGCGTATTCCTCCAGAGCAGAGATATTAACTTTCTCTGAAAGTAAACTGCATGAAGTAAAACATACAATTAACATTTTCTAAGGTCTCCTAATATGCAAAATCATTTTATTGCAATTGACAGCAATTAGGTTTGTGTCTTGATGCGGTAACAGTGATGGAGAACCTCAGAGGAACTGATGTTCCAGCCCCAACGACTAATCAGGATTCAGATTCAAGGTAGTAAGAATAAGTAAAATAAGAATAAGCAGTAAGTCTCTTGGAAGATATTTTTCCTTCTGTCCTTCCAGAGAGAGTTTAAGCCATTTCTTTCAGACTTCTAGTATATATCTTGTTTGTGAGACTTGGGAAGGGAGGGGAAAAAAAAACCTTCACAAAACATCAAGTATGAGGAAAAAGAAGAAAGTTGGGATTAATGAAAGTCACAAATGGCTCCAGTTCAAGATACCTTGATTTTTTGCTATAATCCAGTAGATTCTTTACATTTTCCTAATTATGTATTTTGTTTGCCAAAATGCAAACTTTAAAACAAGAAGGGAGAACAAGTAAATTCTTATTCACAATCATACAATATTTAAATGAGAAGAAAAACATTTCTGAAGTTTCAGATTTTGTCATTCAACACTTCGCTATACTGATTATCCAGTTTAATGCTGACACATATGCTGAATTTCACTAGTCAGGTGATTTCTTCCAAAGTGACTGCATTTTCTGATGAGGATATATAGTCCTGCATATCTCTTCAGTAAATATTGGCAAGTATCAAATGCACTATAAGTAATTTCATAGAATGCCTTTCAGAAATGTTGAGACTCAAAGGGATTTGATATTGAATTCCAGAGGTCTGAGGTTTTTTAACCTAATATACAATATTGCAACATATAGAAAGTTAGTCAACTACACATGAAGAAAAAAGAACAAGTTATATTGTATCAGTTATTTTTAATAGTGTTTTAACCTGAAACTTACTGTTTTCCAAACTATTCACTAAATTGGAAACATAACCTCACAAAACAGAAGCAATTTCCGAGTGCAACCACTCAGCATACAAAACAATCTAGTGTTACTATAGCAACATACTCACATTTCTAGACTTCTATGTTTATTTTAACTGTGAATCTTAACACTGCATGAGTGTACTTTCTCACAAACACACAGTGGTGGAGTAACATCACTCCCACAGAAGCCAACAGAGTGAATACTGAAAGCAGAGTTGAATACTGAAAACAGTCCCACCTGCTCACACATGTCAGCAGTGTATTTAGCACAGACACGTACTAACCACACAACGTGAGACAACTCAGCCTCTTTCTGGTTTCCAAGTGCTACCTGATGACACAGCAATAATAATCAAGACACATTACTATGCATATGCATATGCACTTGCAGTATGTGTGCATTCGAGCATAAGTCCTGGTGTAGCTGGACAAACAATAATTTGAAGGTTATAATCTCACATAAGAGTGAGGACAGCTATCTTTAGAAGGAAATTGCTTAAAGCCAGTCATGTTTGCTTGTTTATGTTTTGTCCTTACCTAGATGCAGGTTTTGTAAGCTGTTAAAGAGGAAGTATTATACCAGAGTGCCTTCTAGTGGTGAAGGAACCACAAACTGCAGCTTGAAAAATAAATCCTAACATTTACCAAATAATTATTCAATAAATGAATCAACATAAAAACACACTTTTAGATGTCTTATTGGACATATTTGTTGCAGGTCAGAACCACAGTTGTGCATGTTTATAAAAACAGAAACTTAATTTAGGAATGAATAATTATTATTTTCCAAACGAATAGGTGAGAAAACAACAGATAATACATCGTTCATCTTTGGGAATACACTTGACCTGGATTGTAGGTTTATGCCAGGTGGTACACATCAGCAATATCATGAATTAGGGTGCCCAAGGAAGCTGTGGATGCTCCTCCCTGGAAGTGTTCAAGGCCAGGTTGGATGAGGCTTTGAGCAACCTGGTCTAGTGGAAGGTGTCCCTGCTGATGGCAGGGGGGTTGGAACTGGATGAGCTTTAAGGTCCCTCCCAACCCAAAATATTCTATGATTCTATGAATTAATTTCATTGAACAATTCTATTAGCAGTATTTATCAGAATTACTTTTAACCCTACCAGCCACACGTCAAAAGTCTATGTAATATTAAACCTTTTAAAAAAATAAAATATAGACAACACAGAAGTTTATACTTGGATCTGCTTAACAATTCAGTCAGCCACCTGTTATCACCACATCAGCTCATCATCTAATAAACCAGCACTGCATTAAGCCCAACCACACAATTTTCTTTTTTAGATCAGAAAATCTCGCTGGTGAGTTACACATATAATAACAACCCCCACATGTTATCTAAACATCCATCTGAACTCATGTTGTTTAGGTCTTTCCTAGGAAAAGGAAGTATGAAGTAGTGAATGGATACTGTTGGCTCCTGTTCAGAAACCCAGTGCAGGGAAGCTAATTACTGGAAAGGGAATAGCCATAGACCACCGTTTGATGCTGTAGTTTGTATTCAAGGCCAGGCTGTAGCACTCTGATCAGACTACAGAACAAGTTAGCGAATTAGACCAGTACAGAAAAAAGTCCCAAAAAGTACTTTTGCAGCAACTTCCTCGGGCATATCGAGCACTATGAACCTTATAATCAGTCCTTAGGAGTTTACAAAAGCAAATATTACAAACAACCAACACAGTCACAACTGGAAATTCCCTGAGATATAAAACTGTCTGAAAACGTGGAGGAGAAGTGGTCAGATCATTCAGGGATCCTTGCATTTTTCTCAGCTTATCAACCTTATCTGTAAAGTGTTTTACAGAGACTTTGCATCAAGTTATCTATAAACTGCAGGTGTAGAGCCCTGGCTGCTGTGTTTAATGTGCCTTCACTAACAGCAGTAGACTTTGGAACAACCCTCTAGCTTGAAATGTTACAGGGAGAAACAGAAACTACTGTTGAGGGAGGGAAGGGCACTGTCTCTTCAAAGAGATTTGTGCATCTTCACCTAATTTCTGGGCTAGTGCACCAGCACTGTACTGCATTGGAGTCACTTCTTCAGGTATCTTTCTTTCCTGGAAACATAACAGACCAGTGTACAAAAGCTACTGGGAAACTGTGCCATATGCAAGGAAAATCAAGACAGTTTATGCACCTGACTAAATTAATTTGAATGTTTCATCTGCATTTCAGAAGAGATACTTAAAGGTTACAGAAATTCTAGGGAGAGGGCTTCTTTCAAATTCAGGTTACATTACTGAAAGTTAAGAAAGACTCAAAGCCAATTGAAAATTCATTTCTATAGACAATAGATGAACAATCCATACTTCCCAAAATCACTTCTGTGCCTGGCAACCAAGTTATCATATGCACATCACTGCTAATTATCCTATTTAAGTCTAGAAGCAAATGCTGCTGCTCCCATAATCCCCAATGAAGACTTCTCAATTAGGACAGCTTTATACCAGAGAATTTATTTCTCTCACTTAATTCTGTGATTAACTTATTTACCTTCGTTGAAAAACACGACAAAAACCCTTAGTAATTTAGGGAATTGTGCATGTAAATAGAAACTGACAATTATAAACATCAGCTGCTGTATTAGTCTTACTCGAGTGCCCTCAGGTGATGTGTGAGCAAAAACTACCTAATAGGCAGAAAACGAGGAGTTTTTTTCCTTCCTTTCTGGGGTGTCCCCTCAGCACCGAGGGCACCTCAGCACCTCCCCTCAGGAGGGGCCTGAGGCGGGCGGACGGCCCCTCA
>NW_010329319.1:27679-69215 GCF_000700745.2 Antrostomus carolinensis | reverse complement strand
TTTTATTTTATTTTATTATTTTATTTTTTTTTTACATTTTGTCACAGCCTTAACCTGCTTGCAGCTATAAAAATACTGTCGTCCTAGAAACTGTCTGCTTTACTCAATACACTCAGGATTTTCAAAATGACAGCGTTAGAGAGAGAGGGCCTTCAGTCACACCTGCCAGCCTGTGAATCTCATAGGGGATTTCCCAATGTATTACTTCAACATTTTCCATAGAGCACTCTCTTGCTCAGGTTTCTATTTAGCAGCTTTATTCACATCACACACTTCTCTGTATCCTGAGATAAAGGACTGTTTTCACAGGGAAGTAGCCAAGGTCATAGATCTTCTTTTCCTTGCTAATGAAAGGAATGGAATACACTTAACACAGCAAACTAGGTTAGCTAAGTAGGAAGAATTTGCTGTAACGAGTGGACTAGATTCTCACTTGGTGTAAACTGGCAATGTGGATTTACAGCAGCACAGAAACTGGCCTAAGTATTATAATACTCTCTCAAACATAGTTCTAGATTGCTAATGATACAGTAAGATTAATAGAATAGCTACACTAACTAAGATGACTGGACTGGCATGTCTAATTTTGCCCCAGTCATTCATTCTGCAAAGATAATTTTCTTACATCATCCTTTGGCTTGGTCACTCTTTCTTGGTGTTCTGCATTCATGTCAGGTCTACTTGCTCCATCACATCTCAAATGATACATGCATTCATTAATGCTGATGTGGAACTTTATAGCAAAACTGAATATGCTGATTCCAGCAGAATAACAAAATATTTAAATAAAGTGTGTCTGGCCAGCTGCTTGAAAAACAAAAAAGTGTGAATGTCTACCACTGTTAATATGTCCATGGCTGGTCTTTTTACATGACCATACCAATACCTTGCTGATGGCACATCTGCGCTGCATCCTGATTCACTCTTACAACAGACACCAATGCACCAATTCCCTCAAAAAGAAAACCTGGGGATGTTACCCAAATAGGTACAGTGAACTAAATTGCGTGGGTGATCTGAGTAGCCAGGACCCTGGACACACTGTAGTAGGTAGGTGCAGGTAAATCCTCCTGTAATACCTGTGGTGGTTTTATGAAAGCCTATTAGATTGGTATGCAGCATCAGAATAAAACAAAGGAAAATGTGAATTAGGATTGAGGGAACATGCATTTCATTCACTGTTTAAAACCGTAGCAGTTCTGCTGCCATCCACTCTGTTTCTGGCTGTAAGAAAAAGGGAAACAGCATTTAATGTTGTTAGTGTCTTCATTTCTCGTGCTTTAAAATGAGTATTTATGTTGGCTTGTATACATTTTGGGTGTTTTCTTTAGCTCTATCTCCAGCATTTTGCAATAATACTGTCAAGACTATGTATGGCCTATGAAAAAACTATGATTGGATCTTAAAAGTGGCTAGTATGGCTATTTGAGTGTTTGTGATAAGCAGTGAATTGGTTGTCTTGGCAGTGTAGAAAACAGATTCTGTGTTTAGGTACATTGTTTCAATAAGGCTTTGTGATGAATTAAAGTTTTGTCATAAAAATGACAATATTTTTTCATTTTTTTCTATAAAGAGAATATTTTTTTTATTTTCTGACCAGTTTTGCTTTGATATATGTAAATAAGTCAAAAGATGTGAAAACAATGCTGAGCAGATGGTGTCACAATGATTTAGTGAAAAGAAAAAAAAAAAGCATGTTTATGTTTTACTCAGCAATATGTGTACTATATAATGGATTTCTCCCCCTGCTTCAAGTTGCCATTAAAAACAACTTAGGGGCAGAAGTGATGAAAAAGATCTGGATCAATCTCACTGCACATGCTTCAGGTCTTTCATGCTTTTCCACAGTTTCAAAAATTAACCCAATGGAAACTTGTAGTAAAATGCAAAAGTATCTAAGTGGATTGAACTAGAAAATTTTTTATTGAAAAACAGTTGCATCTACTACAGTACAAACTTTCAAAGGTCTCCAGGCAGCTCCTTTAAGCATACCTGGTTATTTTCCAAACTAGGACTTAAGGTTGTACATCACTTAGGCATGTCTGAAATTACTCTTGGATTTGTGAGTCTTATAATTTTATTTTTACAAAATTTCTTGTTCTAGTTTTTGCTCTCTTCAGTCAATGATCAAATCTCTAGGGAATATGGAATACACACAAATGCCTGGACATGTATATAAATCAATTGCTGCTGTGATTTAGAAAAGACACCAAAGTTGAGACCTATCAACAACAACAAAAAAATACTCCATAATTCAGGTTTATTTATTTATGTTTATGTTTTAATGTATCACCCCTGTAGCTCATGTGATTATTCTTAGCTCTCAGCAGCATCTTTCAGAAATAAGTTAAATTTTTATTTCAGTCTTCAGATGTTGAGATCAACTTATTTAATAAAATATTATGATGTAGTAATAATCCAAAGAAATTTCTCAAGTGCAGTGGATGGGTTTAGTTAATAGTGTGGTCAGTATGATCTATGGTCAGGCTGGTGGGGTTTTTTTTGTTTGTTTGTTTTGGTTTGGTTTGGGTTTTTTTTGCTAAAATTTGCTAAAGGACAAGATCAGGTAAAATAAAATCTGTGTTAATGCTAGGTACTGATGAAATGTTAATCTTGTTACATTTTGAAAAGAAAAATAAGCTTTACAGGTATTCTTATCAGCAATGCACTTATCCTTTGAACATCTTCCCTGGTATGAACAGCTTTATAATTTACTTGATAGATCAAACTGCACATTTACCAGTGGAAAAGGTTAGTGTACATCATATAAATTAAAGGCCATCTAGCAACTTGTTTAAGGATGAAGTTTGATACTAAGTCTATACAGGATTTTGAAAATTAATTATTTCAGCTGACATTAATGTTTCAGCTATATGTAAACTATTCATTAGAATGTAACTGCAGAGCAGGGAAAGATCAACTTTTCAATTTTGTCTGAACATAAATTGCATTTACACTCACTGAAAATCCCCTTAACCCTGTCAATAATGTGTACACGGCCTTCAGTGTAAATGAGAAACAGAATTTTGTCATTAGGAATTCAAAGTTTTGATTCTTTTTTTGTTTGTTTAATTTTAGAACCTTAAAAAACAATATTGCAGATGAGGAACTAAGTGTACAAACAATGCTACTTGTTCAGGGGGTGTTTTACGCACACATGATATAATTTTTAAATGCCTTGCACTGATAAGTAAGTATTTTCACTTTCTCTTTCCCCCTTGCTAATTTATGAATTTAAACATTATCATGGAAGAAGTATTTTAAGATAGTCTTTATTTTTTAGGAACTTCATTATATACTATACAGCACTCTAAAAGCATTTATTTTGAAACTGAGAAGGCCAAACAGAAATACAGTACAGCATTATAATATACATTGATAGAATTAGAACTTCATGTGTAACCTCTCAAGTGGTTATTGAAATCTGTGAGGAGTTATTTTTCTTACACAATTTTAATTGAAGAGAGGGTATCTTTTTGTTCTTGGAAAGATCAGAGCTATTTAAAGTACAGCTTTTCCCAGGTTTGTGGCCAAAGGACCACATTTTTCTATATCTTTTTTCTATGGTAAGGATTTCTAAATTATTAAATGTAAAAGAACACTGTGATGCACTTTCAGGGTAAGACAAAGCTTGATAAAAAGTCTATCTATTTGTTACATAAATCCAAAAGGAGTGTGCCTGTTGGCCTATTGGGTAGGAAGACTCAGAGAATCCATCTTAGTAATTGTAGTCCACATATCATAAAGGAGTAAATATATTAATTTGGGACAAGCCTAAACTTGTCAGAGTTATATATAAATGAAATATGGTATACTGATAGCAATGTAAAATTACTTTCCTAGGAAACTCTGGTTTGGTCAATTCTTCTGTTTAATGTGAATCAGAAGACTTAAAATCAGATATTCACTGTGCTGTGTAATGCATTTTACAAATAAATAGTATCTTAGATGAATGGGTAAAAACATCATTCAAAAGACTGATAAGACAAAATCTCTGGACAGAAGTAATGTGTTCTATGAAATCAAATGTTATACATAAAAAAGTAGACATTTTTTGAGGGTACAGGTCTGAAAGAGTTGGTCAAATGGAAGTTTTGATTTCCTCCAGGGAACAAACATGTCTAATACACATCTGTCTCTCTTGGTCTTAACAACACTACCACCATAATATGGGATATAATAATATATTTTTTTCAAGAGCATTCATTACCCAACTGGTAGGAATATTCTCCTAATTATTATTATATAGAGAAAACAAAGTACTCAGTGTTAAATCTTCAGTGACCTTTCATTCTTACAAAAATAGCCTGCTATTTTTAAGGATTGCCTGTAACATAGTCAGAGATACTCAGGAGTATAATTTTTTTTCTCCAAAATGTCAAAAAATTTTATTATATGGTGAATATTTACTAGATAACTGTCTATGTATTTATTTATCAATTTATCTATGCATCTATAATGAAAACTGAAGAACCATTCCACAAACTTTTTTATGTAGGATTCCATTTAAGATTATTGAGTTTTTTTAATTAAAAATTCCTTCCATATTTTGTTTTTCTTTCTGGTTCTCAGAATGAAATCTTTCTTCTTTCATTTATCATGAGAACTTTTTCATTTCAGTTTTTGGATTGGTGGGAATGGATTTAAACATTTAGACACAAATGCAGCAACTGTGAGTTGAATAACTGCAGATACTTAAAGTAGGTGCAGACATAAGGCTGCTTTTAAGTAGAATACACACATTTTTTGCATTGTGGCTACTTTTCTAAGAAAAATGAGCAACAAGAAATTAATCATCTGTTAGCAAAAGAATTGCAAAACATTTCAATTTTTTGGTGTATGATGAACTCTAGGCTTTTGGAATGTGGTTATGCATACAAAATTATCCATTAAGATATTCTGAAACAACATATGGATGGGGCTTCTCAAAGAAACAAATTAATTAAGATACTCTCTGACAGGGTTGTTGCTACATTTCTGATAATAAAAATGAATTTTTAGTGCAGAGTTGGAAGCTAAATGTTTTTTAAAATCACTGATTAGGGTGTAGAATTCATGAATCTTGTCATAAATTGAACACAAACCACATGAATCTAACCATACCTGGCAATAGTGGAAGTGAAGATAAGGTTCTGCAACAGTAAGTGTATTAGATAAAGAAAAATACGTTACACTTAGCAGAGGGCTTTGGAATTAATGTATGTTATATGTTGCTTTACATGTCATGGAATTTACTTCAGTAATGCTACCCAAACACTTCTGGATCCTACATCTAAAAAGCAGATTTGACCTCTGAGCAATGTGGTTAATGCTGACTCAGTCAGAAGCCTATGCTCACAATTTTTTTTGGCCAGAAAGTGAAGTGCCTCTGAGAGCCTTTAAATAGTAATTCAGAGAACCTGAGGTGGGAGCTTTCTTCTCCTGATTGTGTGTCAGTGAGCCTGGGATCTATGGGACAATTCAAGGCTTCCTTTCTGTAGGTCCAGGAGCCAAGTGACACTAGACCTACAGAACAGCAGTAATGATGCACTTAAGAGAGCTAAGCATTTAACTCTGAACTAATGAACAAGATGTGTATACTTCATCAAAAACTTAACAGAGGTGGCCTCTAGATACCTATGGTACTTTATGGAGAAGGATATACAAACGGGAGATGAAAAAGGAGATGTTTAACTATGGCATATCAAGATAAACAGCATGAACTGCATGTATGGTGTTACTACTCAAGGCTGTGGAATACTTATGCTTATGGAGAACTTAATTAATCAAGTGAAAAATAAGAGATTTTCACATGAGCATAATAGTCTATAGAATCTTTTGTTGAACTGTTTAAATATATCTATACACAAATATATAAATATATATATTTGTGTATAGATATATACACAAATACACTTCTTTATTTATATATAGATAAAGAAGAATAACTGTATATTAGATTTTTTGACTTGAGTTTTCCTGTCATCTACTCTTCATTATTTAGTATACAGTGGTATGCTAGCTGTCTTCTACATGGCCCTAAATAAGCAAATTTTTGAGTGGAATACTATTTGATATGACACTTAATTTAGGTGTCTGTATATATGTCTATGGGTAAGTTTAGTACCTGAACTTCTGTTGTAGCCAATGAATCATCAGCCTGGTCAGTGGCACCTGAAAAATGGTCCAGCTGGTCAGACACCCGAGGCCTGATTGAGTTGTGCAAAGAGAGGTGTTTAGCACCATTTGAGGTACTGTAGTGTTTCCTGCCAAGCCTTTAGCTGCAGTTCGTAAGAGTGTACCCTTATGGGTACAGGTTAAGTTCTGGGTCACATTTGCCAGCCCCATGTAGATGTGTTGGATACATTAGGTCTCAGATAATGCTCAATGCTTGTATTTAGACAAGGCAATAAAGTTCCCATAGTCTATGACTTAGCCTACATATAAACAATTAAGTTTAGGTATTCTGATCACAGACTGAATCCCAGCCTTGTGACAAATGAGTTATGTTTTGTGTTGAGTCTGATCCCTAAAAGTGGTGGGATCACACATACACAGGGGAGCAGACAGTACTGACAATGGATAAACAAGCATGACATCCTGGAGTGCAAACACAGGACTGATTCTGGAGTTTGTAATGCTGATAGTTTCTTGCAGCCCTTACAAAGCTGGTAAAATCTGCATCTCGGCTTTTAGGTTTTATTAGCAAGTTAACAAATGGTATTGTTAAATATAACCAATAGATCACTGAGAGAAATACTTACCATACAGTGATTAACTTCCATTTATTCAGCAGAAACAATCTATGAAAAGAGCTGGTTTTCGTTAAAAAATAAAAAAAGAAAATGGAAACATTGGTGGCCAGGTAAGACTTCAGGTTCTAACTATGAGGAATTTTGTGAGAAATTAATGAGAACATAAATGTCTCAGAAAAACCCATTTTTCCTAAGTAATAAACTTCATTTATTTATATTGATTTCAAACAATGATGTTCATTGCCTCAATTCTCTGTCTACTAAAGACATGATTCTGCTTTCTTTAGGGGTCATCTTGGTCTCAAGTAAGACTGTCTTGTCTTTACTTTGAACTGAAGGTAATATAAATTTAAGGATTAAGAGCTATATCTATATTTAAAATGTACTAATGTATTTATTTTAATAAATTCATTTTTATCCATGAAGTAAACATACAGCTGGAATTTAATTTAATGTGTTCGTTTTTGTTTTTTTTTTTTTCCATAAGGCAGAACAACTCTGTTGGGTTTTGATGACGGCAATTTTTACATGAAAATGGAGAGATAAACACCATATTACATTTGATTACAAGAATTATACCTGTGATGGAGAAAAAATTGGTTTTAGATGCGGGAAAATATGCCAAAATCAATGTTAGCCTGTATAAACAGAACAATTTACTATACCACTGTAGGCATTCACAGAAAAGCTTTCATTTCTAAATATAAAATGATGAACATATCATTTATAATGAGTTTGTATTGTAAGGAATTATAATTAATTCATGTATATTTTATCTCTACAAATATGCATAGCATGGCTTGTGGAAAGTACTATGCAATAGATGATTACTAAGTCAAATATTCTTTACAAGCTTTTTTTTCATTTCAAAACACCAAGCCTTTATTTAAAATTGCAACCTTGTTGTGAAGCCCACCAATTTTTCAAAAAAACAATTAAAAGTTCTAAAGATCTCTTATAAATAACAAAAAATGATGTTTTGTTAGTTAAAAAATAGTTTTAATTGTATTTGACTTCTTATTTAGAATTTGAAAACTGAATTTCACATTAATTCTTACAAATTAAATGGAGCAGAATGGAACAAAGCATATAATGGCCTTACTTTCATTTCATTATTTATAGCATCCTGATTTTCAATTGGCTCTTCAAACATTATGATGATGTTATTTGCTGACCAGAGTGTTATAAACACTACCGCACTTAATGGTATGTCTGTAGAATATAAATATTACTTAAAAAAAAAATAATTAAAAAAAAAAAAGGTATTGTGCAACACTTAAAGTTGTGTTCTAGTATGTGCAGAAAACAAAAGTGTAATGATTGTTCCACAAACTTACGTTTTAAAAGTCATATGCTATACAATGAATACCCTTTTTAAGCCTGAAGTAGAATATGATATGAGAAAAGATAGTAATCAGAAAGAAGCAATTCTGCATTTATTCAGTTTCAACTGTTTTTTGCATGGATTATAAGGATGCAATTTCAAGTAGAATGTATTTTTATGCATATAAAAATTGTGATAGAACAAACACTGAATACTCTTAAAATATATATATATATTTATAAGCAGAGTAATGCAAAAGGTTTGCAAAGCAAAGATTAGTAGCAGAATGTGAAGCCCTAAGGTTTAGGAATATCACTGAGAAAAAACAAGTTCAGGAAGATCATTCAACTACAACAGGAATGTAAAGGAAACCTGAGGGGAGTGGTTTGAAAATGGATCATCTATGACCATTTTTCTTTCCCATGCCGTCAAAAATTCAGGAGTTTCAAAGGCTGCTCATGTGATATCTCGTGTAAGGAATAGGTCAGAGAAGGACCTCATTGTAGTCAATGTACCATCAAAGACTCCTGATGAAAGATGGAAAGTTTCAATTTTTCTCTAAAGACTGAAAAACATCTCTGCAGGCATTTGAAATGAATAGAACTGGGAGAAATTAAAAGGCTGATAAAGAGGAGATAGAAAACTCAAAGTACTTGCTAAGGAACAGTTCAAAATATGATTTGACCCTGCAGGATATAAATATTCTCTTTTCTGTTACATTTCCTACCTACCTAATTATGTATTACCTTGCAGTGTGACATGGCAGAAGGAAAAATCTATTGTGATTTTCTAAAATGCGTATGAAGAGAATTTGAACATGGAACAGGGAGACTGTACGCTTCTTTCTAAAATCTAGTGATATTGTGTTCATTTTTCAATACCAAGACATCAAAAAATTATGACCAGTGTATGGAGAATTCAATTTAGCTTTGACTAATTGGATATGATAACAAATTTTTGTATTGAAAGACAAAAGAGATTTTTTTTCAATGTATTGCAAGGAACATAAAGGTGATGAAAATAATAAATGAAATATATTCCTATTGAGAGAGATATCCTGTTATAATTTATAACAAAATGGGGGAATTTAATCAAATAAGATACTGTTAACTAGGCTCAAAATGGTAGAAAAAACTATAGAAAAAGAGTGTCCTTGCATTAAGAGGGAAACATAATAAAAGTTATGGTAGACCTATCTTAGTACTTTTTCTTTTACTCTATTTTTATTTTTACATATAATTTTGTGCTTTGTAATTAAAAATTAATTTAATAAATTTAGGTAAATTTTTTCAAGTGACATTTCCCAAGACAGATCTGGTACATTTTGTTATGATTTTGGCTGTAAAACAGGTGGTCATTCAGATTTCTTCTGGACAACTGAATGCAGAACAAAAGATGAGACAAAACCCAAATACCTGCATAACCAATAGAGCATAGTCTCTTTTAAGCACACATGATTCCTTCTGAGTATCTAAATGGAAAGCATGTAATAAATGTCATTTTGGTAAAGATATACTGAAGAGTGGCTTTGCAAATGAGGCATTTTAAGATACAGATACTACCTTTAGTTTTGGCAATATTCTAAGTAGTTGTTTCAGCTCTTACAGATTTTATTGCCAGTTGGAGTAATTTTGTTAATCTTTCAAGTACTGAAAATGAAAAGCATATGAATCCACGATGTGCCCAATTATCTACTGCCTTAAATAGCTCTATTAGTTGAAATAATAGCAAGAACACTTGATGACCTTTCTGTTGAAGCTGTTGTTTTATGAAGAAAAGCTGGCACACTGGGAAAACTTGTGTTTTCCATATGAGTCTCCCAAAATTTAATGTGGGGCTAGAGTTGCTATGGCTTTTTCATAGTAAAGAGGGTAGCATAGGCTTTTTGAATTGTACTTGATGACACTATGGTAATTGGAAAAAAAAAAACAAAAACACATTTTTTTTAGATAAAAACTTTAAACTTCTATAAAGTTTCTTTAAACTTCTTTAAACTTCATTGGTAAAGGTCCATTCTGCCACGTTTCCTGTGTGAAATTCAACTACAGATAAGATTGTCACACTCTTCTTGGCAACTTGTATGACTTTACAGTGGCAAAACCAATGCCAAATTAGCCCCCATATAGTGTTCAGTACTAAACTGACTACCAGATTGGAAATTATTATGGAAATTACCAAACAAGTGTTATGGAAACTGGAATTCTTAAAGGCTGGCACTCTTTTTCAAAAATATTTGTCAACTGATGAGCCTGCAAAATTCAGATTACCACCCTTGTTCTGCAAAATGGCAAAATAACAGAAGGAGAAGCAGCTGGAAGAGGAGGAACAACAGCAGGAGGGATCATAAAAGCACCAGTTTGGGCCTGATTTACACCCTGCTCACTGGCTTTAACCTACTAGTAATTGCAGAGGGGACCTGAAAGGGGAATATGAGCATGAGAAGAGCAATGGGAAGTGTTAAGCCATGACCATATGTAGAAGTGTTTTGAACTGACAGGTGATACCGAAACATTTTTTTAATGATCCTTTTGGGTGCCTGTTGTTAGAAATATCTTTTTGCAACATACCTTAACTGTTCTTAGCTTGCATGGTAAGGGTAGGATATATGCAAATGAAACCTTGCTGTAATTAGAAGTTGTAATTATTTGGGGCAAGGAAATCTTAACGATTTATGATTAATTTTGGAACACGAGAAATCTGTATTTACTTTGTAGCCTATTAAGTCTGGAAATTGAGTTTTCCTTGCAGTAGGATGTGCTGTTCTTTCAGCTTAAAAACAAAAATGTGTTTTGCAGGGTGATGGGATTGCTTTTGCATGTGAAGGTACTTTTTCTAACCTAATTTCTGTTTTACTTTAATTATATTTAAACATATAATGCATTACAAGATGGAGGTCATAGTAAGACCTTTCTACCTTGTTGGAGTATACTGAAATACAATGAAGGTGAGTTTTCTCAGCCAGTGTTTACTTTTAGGAATACTCCCACCTGGGAGAGCTGTGAGGATGTGGCTCTTCTGCTTGGGTTTGTCACCCTCACAGAAGAACCTGCATTAAAAAGTATTGACTTAGCATAAATTTTATGCAATATATACAGGCATTATATGAGCTTGGTCTCAGCATCTGTAACACCTCTGAGAACTTTGTCTCTGAAGTTTATATCAAAATTTTACTGCTCAGACCATAGAGACGGCTTAACTGCAATGTCCAGAATCCTGCAAAAAATCTGTACTGCCAGTCGGTACGTGCTTGGGGATTTTAACAATGATTATGATTATAATAATAGCTAATAAATAGATAATTTATAACAGATAATTGGCAACTTCTAATTAATAAATAATAATATGAGGCTGAACTGGACAACAAGACAATTTATTTGAAGAGGAAAAATTCACAGGTTATCAGGAAGAGTTAACAAGACATACAAAAACACTAAAAAGTTTCCCCATAATGCTACCACTTCATTAACTCACAGGAGACATATACTGTAAATAACCAAGTGTGCTGTATTTCACCCGAAAATACCTCTAATGTCTGGGCCTGAGGTATGACTTACTTATGATTACCCTCTCATTCTTCCTAATCCTCATTACTGCCTTAAAGAAGAAACCTGGAATATTATTGTATATCCTATCTTTTGGACTGTAACAGAAGAATTTCCTTTTGATTTTGCCTTTATTTCTTTATGAAATGTTGGCGCTTTAATAGTTGAAGCTGCAAGCGACTTTGGCCTTGAGCAATTAAGTCCTGACTTTAAGTGAAAATATAGACTACAATAAGATTGGTGAGAAAGACTGCAATAAAACAAGATAAGAAAACTTATTTTGTAGCTAGTCAGAAGTAAAAAGAATGGCTCATGAACAGGTGGATTTATCCAATCAAGTATTGAAACCAGGCATGTGAACAGTAGCTTATAGCCAGTGAAGAATCGTTTATGTGTGTGTGTTAGCAGCTTTAGAGTATATAAATGATCATGTAACCAATAATAAAGGTCTCCAGTAGAATTCACATTGAATCGTGTGTGGAGTTCATGGGTGAATCCCTCTTGGCAATGAAAGACATTGTCTCTCCCTTCAGCACTATTTTCCATTCCATTTAAAGCTCACGCAAATGTCTGCCCAAAATCTCATCCGTCAGAGCAGCCACAGGGGCACACCATAATGCAGATGTGTGAACTTCTCAAACTCTGTTGGCCCTCTTCTGGTCCTTGAGTTCTCTGCAGTATAACTAAGAAAAGGTCAGGTACACTTATGGATTAGGCTGTATCACACAGGCTTTCACTTCTGGAGTATGTAAGGTGCTAAGAGAGGGCTGCTAGAAGGAGGAGGAGACAAATGGTGAGAAGGTGAAAGATGGGAAGACTGTTTGGACTCTCTAGAGTGCAAGGACAAGATCCCACATATGGTGGAGAAAGCATGTCAGGTGTTTGAGAGAGAAAACATTCCGGTATAATTTAATTATTACAAACATAAAGAAAAGAAAAAAGAATAAAAAGCAAAAATTCTCAAAACAGGCAAAATGTGGGATTTTGTAGCCTGAAATATTTATCTGAAATAAGGAAGAGAATAATCAAATTATGCTAGAAAGGGATAAGAGTATCTGCTTTTTGTGGCAGCCAATGCTTCTAACAAGGGATGCAGAGACAGTGGAAGAAAAATGAAGCAGATTCATTTAGCAGTAGATCCATGTTTGGACACTATCAATTTCTTCCACCTGCTATATGGCTTTAGAGACAGAGGTGGAGTATGAACTATCATCTGGAGCAACCTATTAGACATACTGAAAAAAATAAAATAAAATTAGAAGAAACAAGAAACAGTCACTGTCAAGTCTTTTTCCAGACACTAAAGTTGCTTACAAAGTCTTTTATCTAGACTGGGCAGAGATAGTGGGCCAGGAATGATTTTTCACAAGCTGCAGAACAGAGTAGTTCCTGTAGACACAGGTTGTGGGCATGGCACAAATGGTGGAGGAAAGTGAAGGAATATGCAGTTTTTGACTATGAAAATTAGACAGGTTTAAGGCCAAACTGAATAAACAGCATGTGATGAATCATTAATCATGAATCATGAGGAGTCCTGAATGCCTGACCACCATACAACACTTTATCAAGCAGGTAACCTGTCTCAGATCTAGGGTTACTTCTTTACCCATTTAACTGCTCTGTACAAATATCCTGTGCATGTCTTCCTAGTCTTGACTATCGTGTGCAACCACCCTGGATATAAAAGGGACTGTCTGCCATAAACGTGAAAAGAAAAAGGCAGATAGGTAATTTGCAAGCCACTGACTGACCAACTTAAAGGTGACTTTTCTGTGCCCAAGTGAAGTATTCAATTTAATCGTATCCTTTCTAATAATGTTTGTACTTTATAATCAGTTTTATTCTATTCTTTATTATATGTCCTACTTTGCAGATAACATTAAAACAAGTTTTAACCAATGAAAAGAGACTCCCTGTTTCAATAAGTTTTAGTTCATCTTCAGTGGTGAAAAAGTACATGAAAGAGAAAATTAGATAAATCACATTCTTGAATTTACCAGACCAGTCTTGATGTTTCACCTTGCTGCAGTGCTGGGGACTTACATTGGACCCATTAGTTATAACTAAGATACAAGAACAAGCACGTGCTTGAAAATTAATGATCTTCTCATTTAGTCTGAATTTGAAATGAGGTTGGATACTGAAGATATTGTATCTTTTTTTTTTTTTTTTTACAATCACTTTAATGTTTCTACCTTTTATCTTTAACTTTGTTTCTCACTAAGCAGTAAGTTTTATCATGATTCAAAAATGATTAAACTTGTAGTAAATTTAAATGGAGAAAACTATATATTATTTGTTTATACTTCAATTAAATATTGTGATTTGGCTCAGGCAGAGTGATTGTACAATGTAGAACTTTGTTCCATGGTTTGGAACTATGGATGTTGCATTCACAGTGTGTCTCATCAGTCAGAATAAGCTACAATACAGTTCAGACAAAATTTGCTTTTTTCACAGCAACAACTGATAGAGAAGGCTAATTTTGATTAAGAACTTAACTGAGATACCTCTCTAAGCAATAGGAGTGGTTGTTTTTTTCTCCCTCACTGACTTGAAGTTAATTACTGGCATAGCAACATGCATGAATCCACTGTGACAACTAATAATGTCTTCAACAGCTAATGAATTAACAGAAGGGTTTAGCTGGGTACATTTTTAAAGGGTCTTACATGGCATTTAAGTGCCTTTGTAGAAAATGCAATTTTCCTTGAAATATTACTTTTCTCTTTTGTCTTTATAATGTCTGTGCTCTTCAGACTACAATATTTTATAGATTTTTTGTATTAAAATATTATGTTATAAGAGTTTTATAATTCTCTGAAATACATTTCAAATGGTGAGTATTTAGCTGATCCATGTTGGAATCAAACACATTAAGACGTTCAAAGGTCTGTACTGTAGAGAGTTGTTTCTAGGTCATAATGTTTTATTGTGTACAATCACAAAATGCGGTGTGGTTGGCAAACCCTACATTGGTTTTTGAAATTACTGTGCTACCAGTATGTTCCAATCAATGAGAACCTCTGAGCCATGAACTTTTATTGATTTGTATTCTCCTGGGTAACATGAATAGCCTTCCTTAAGTCTTCCAATTTCACTATTGTGTTGGTTTTTTTTTTTTTCCCTGAAAACACAGCTGAAAAGAATGACAGGTTTATTTATGCAGTTGCTTTGTTGTCCAACTCTTCCAGGGACAGAAACAAAACTAAGTGCTACAACAGAAATAGCAATGCAATGATAACCATATTTTTGAAATCAAGACCATTGGTTAGGCTACCTATGCAGTAGTGTCTGACTTGTGGAAATATGTAATATCACATTAAACCTTATCAGCCTTTATTGAAAAGTTTAATTTTTCTTCTTTAAATTTCAATTTAATGTTTTTGGTTTTTTTTTTACCTTAAAGTGAAGAAGTGACAAAAGGAAATTCTAGTCATCCTACTGCATTGTTTTTATTAAAGACATTTGGTCAGCAAATTTCAGCTTCACAACTCAATCCTAGTCAATAATGCCAAAGACAAAGGGAACCATGGCTATCTACTATGCAAATGAACAACTTACTCTTCTGATGCACCGGACTCAGTAAAGCTACCTTCCAAGATCACATTTGCTAGATGTATTTACTGAAGTAGCAACTCTGTAAGGAGTAAAATTTATCCAGAAATACCCCCTGGATTATGTCTGAATCAGAACAATGGAAGTATCCTCAAATAAATATTTGGTTTATGTTGAGCAGAAAAGAAGCTAATTAAATTGTTGTTTGGTTGTTTTTTTTTTTTCTATTGAGAAAGATGTCATAGCTACTAAAACTCAATTATTATAGATATTTTTCAGTCCTGCAATCTGTCTGATAAGGAAATACTGTAAGAGAAATGGAGTGAATTAGCTTCCAGAGAGCTCTGTTCTTCACAGGTCTGTGTCTGTGTGTATGCAACTGCGCTGCTTCAGAGGTTCATGCTGATTCATGTAAAAAAAGCTGGAGATAGCTGCACATGTAAATAGGTGTATCCAACAGGACTTGGTGAAGGTCACAGAAAGTTTGTGACAGAGCAGGGAATTAAACTAGCTATTCTCTTAGTTCCAGATCATGTCTATAATAATGAACTACCTTTGCTTCCAGGTATCCAGTCAGTCTCTGCCTCTGCCAGAGATTTTCTGCATCACAAGTCGGTTAATACATTTGGCTTTGATCCACAGAAGGATTTATGTGCACATGTAAGAAACTGTGATCATCAAAATACCTGCCTTGGCACTATCAGTCATCAGAAAATGTAACTGGGAACCAGAAGCTCTGATTCTATGCATAGGAAAAAATATCTTGGGCAATTTCAAGCTGAGCAGCTACGTGATTAAAAAGAGCGTGGCCAGCAAGTTGAGGGAGGTTCTCCTCCCCCTCTACTCTGCGGTGGTGAGACCATATCTGGAATACTGCTTCCCAGTTCAAGAAAGACAGAGATCTTCTAGAGAGAGTCCAGCGGAGGGCCACAAAGATGATTAGGGGTCTGGAACATCACCCATATGAGGAAAGGCTGAGATAGCTGGGACTCTTCAGCCTGGAGAAGAGAACACTTGAGAGGGGATCTTATCAATGTCTATAAATGCCTGAAGTGTGGGGGCCAAATGGATGGGGCTGAGCTCTTTTCAGTAGTATCCTGTGACAGGACAAGGGGCAATGGGCAAAAACTGGAACACTGAAAGTTCCATACAAAGATGAGGAAAAATTTCTTCAGTGTAAGGGTGACGGAGCACTGGAATAGGCTGCCCAGAGAGGTTGTGGAGCCTCCATCTCTGGAGGTGTTCAAAACCCGCCTGGATGCTTTCCTGTGCAACCTGTTCTAGATGTACCTGCTTTGGCAGGGGGGTTGGACTAGATGATCTCCTGAGGTCCCTTCCAACCCCTGTGATTCTGTGATTCTGTGATTATCTCACATCAAATCCTAACAATGATAATTAAATTAGGTTTTCTTCTCACTAAATCCCCTACGGGCCCTATCTGAAGACATGTTCTCAACACACACATCAAACAGTTTCTAGATGATATCTGCACCTAACATAATAACGATAGTGGATTTAATTTTTTAAAAAAGGTGGTAACTGCCACTTGCTCTGTTAATTTTCTTAAGTAATTGTTCCATAGCTCAGCATTGTAATGAAATCCCATTTCTAGTTTGGGAATAAAACTTATGGTATTTTCCCCATTTGCTGTTACAACTTACAACATCTTTAACCAAAGTTCAGTCTTGCTTTATTTTAGCTTTATGCTGTACATAAGAGAACAAAGACCTAGTTTGCGTTGAATTATTTAAGATGCTCTAAATGGTTTGCTGAAACACATTATGACAGTAATGCTCAGTCTGAAAATTACTTGCTATAAGATGTATAAGGCAGCATATATGCATAAGCCTATATATATATATACATATCAACAAATAGACAAATAGCTTCTGTGGCTGAACATTAACAAGCCTGAAGGGAATGTAATAAAAATATAACAAATTTTTAATTATCTATAACTGTAGACTTGAAATAATGCCACAGACAAATATATCTCTCTGTAGCTTTTAGAGAAGAGCAATTTAAAATTTTCTTCACTGTATTTTTGTTTTTTCAAGTCTTTTAATATAATTTTCCAGTACAAATTACAGTAGTTCTCATATATTTATATTTTAGAGTTTATTTTAAAATAAAAATTTTAAATATAAAGTTGTCTTATTTTTACTTGTTTAGTAACCATATTGCTAAATCCTATATAAATTTTAGAGTTCATCATACCATACAAGAAAAATTTGTTATTACTTCTTTATTTGCTTGTCAATTCAAATGGTTTTTAAGAATATTTTAATTGAAAAAAATTAATCTACCTAGGAAAGGTTTTACACCTATTTCTTCCTCTTTCAACCTTTCTTCAAGGATTTATTTAAACAGGAATGTATCATTTATATATCTGTTTCTTACCTGATAATCACAGCCTGCTCATAGACCTAGTACGATCTTTAGAAACACATGAACTCATGGAGCCAAGTTCCTTTAAACCTTATACCTGATTTAGCCAAACAAGTAAAGAGTTCTTCTGGATCTTAGTTGTATGTACACCACAGCAGTAGAGTGGCATATATGTCAGGTAACGTATGATGTTACATGAACTACATTTGTTGTACTGACAGTAGACAAAATTAAAAATTCAGGAACGTGGGGCAATCAGTTCATTGATCTGTAAAATACATGTTACTGTGATTAATTTTTTTCCCTGCATAATATATGGTTACACTTTCTCTCCTCCCTTGAATCTTCCTATTAGAATAAGTTATTTTGTTAGCCAGAAGTGATTGCTGAAGTGCAACTCCTGTACTGATTGTCTTTTTTGTCATAGCACAACACTGACATAGCAGAACACTTGCTTTTACTTTGATATGATTAATATAGTTACATATTCTAAAGTGTGTATATTGGCCACCATTTGCTCACAGAACTATCAGGACAATGTCCATTACTTAGTAGGGGTAAGCCCCAGATGAGAAGGGGGGACTTTTTTTTACTATTTACTAAAAGATAATCATCCACACAACGTCACAAGCTCCCCAGTAATGCCAATGGTATATAGGGAGACACCCATCTGGAAAGAATGCTGCTCGAAATGTGATTATGCCATATTCTTTCCTAAATGTCTGTACTGTATTGATCAAACCCAGCTATGTGTAGTTTCTGAAATCCTATTAGGCAGCATGCTACTTGAAATCCAGTGACTTGAATCTTGGACATCTCATTTTCTCCTCATTCATCAAAACTTAATTAAAAGTCTTGCTTGTCTCCCAAGCCATGAGCCTGTGTATCCTCCTGCTTCCTTTGTTCAGTGATGTCAGAGTTCAATACTGTCCAACTAGGTTCTTTTAGATATTCCACATGAGGAAGTTTTAATGCCATATTTACTTATTTGAAGATATTTGGCATTATATGGGATTTAGATTTGACAGAGTGATACAACAATATACTGAAATCAGAACACAAGCACAACATAGCAATTGCAATATATAGTTGAATCACAATGCTAACATGATTTCCATTACTAGTTCCTGTATAACAGCTAACTCCAGCCCATTTCTCTCCTCAAAGTTCCTTTCATTAATTGTTTGGTCTTTATACTTTATGTGGAGTTGATCCATGCATACATTTCCCCCACACCCCATGCTGGTCTGGCTAGCTCAGGAAGCCATTACTCTCTACTAATTATCTCAAGGAAGGCTGTTTATACAACCTGCAAACGCACAGGTTCAGCCATGTATCTGCAAAAAGGTTACCGTCCAGTCCCCCACGTGTACAGATAAGTTGAGCTTTCTCTATGTTGACTGATGGTCAACCTTCCATTCTTCCCTGAGCTCCTCTTTCTTGCCTATTTCCTCTGAGTCTTCTTCCATTGTGTGAGTGTGTTGGTCATCACAAGTGGAGAGAGAGAGAGGTACTTATAAAAGTTGAATCAGACTTATATGGGATAGTTTTCCCTTTAACATCACCTCTGTCCCTTCACTGACTACAAAGGGACTCACAGGCAACTGGGCATACAGCATTAGCACTTTTAAACAATTACTTAGTAAGGTGGAATTAACCCAGGCCTATGTACCTCCAAATAATGACTTCCCACTGGAGAGCTGTCTAAGAGCTGATAATGCCAGTTTTTTAAGCAGATACAAAGTCCTTTTTTACATGATATTACAATAAAAGTTTGACTGGTTTATTCTATGCTTTGTTCTGTGTACATTATAGCAGACTAACACAAGAAATGGTGTGTAAAATCCCACTTTGGGGATTTGATCAGTTGACATATTTGCAGTTTGTTAGACATATGTGTCGGTTATTGAATATATATATGCATTCGCTGGGTATGTACTCACACTGTATGTGTGAGTATTGGACGATATATATGTACACTAGATGGTGAAAATATAATAGGATTACATCACAAGATAACACAAGCTTCACTGTAAGAAGTCCATGAGAAATGAAAGGAATTTTAATATCTCTCTGCATTTAAATAGATGCTTATTTTATTTGGTACATTTCCTGGGTTTATTCACTTAAATAGTAGTCAAAACCGGCTGGAATTATTCTGCCTGCTAAGTATGAAGAAGTTGATTGACATAAATTTCCATAATTTTGCTCAAAGATAAGGAGCTCTACTCAACTAGGTATGGATAATATTAAATCCAAAAGTGTTATAATCAGTGGAAAATAAACACAGTTGATTGTTTATCGTGTTCTTTCATACCACATTTTAAAAAACATTTGTAATTTGACTTTTTGACATGTGTTCAGACAATTCCTAATCAATACAATTAGTGATCTGTACAAAGTAGTTCAGCTGATGAAATGTACTTTTGAGGTAAGTTGTTTTCTTGACTCCACTGAAGGTGTCACCAGATCTCCAGGACACAATTTTGTTCCCTAGCAATTTGATAGTGCAGGCAGGAATGGGCTACCAGGCATCTGTTACCAGGCATGGTGGAGGGTCAATAAGGTACCTCCATGCAACTGGAACAGCAGCTGGAAGATAGTCTTCATATCTACATTAGAGTGTCTCAGTCAGGGGCTGAATTCCACAAAAATATTGTAAAACTAAATTTTAAAAATTATATTTGTATACATTGTTTATTTTCATAGAGATAATTTATATTACGGCTTGCATTTTTAGTACAAATCCGTTGGTCCTAGTTCAGAAGGTTAACTAAATGGATTACATTGAGGAGCATTTTAGATTAACTTGAATGCCCTTTAATGAACTAATTTCTTTGACTCTGTCATATGCCATGTCAGCTCAGCTTCAGGCCTAAAGTCTCTGTGGGGTAGGAGTTCAGTTCAAACATGTAAGCATGCACAGCACATGTCTGATTCCTTTTTGTCATCCTCCCAGTTGTCTGTTACTTATGTTGATGAGATCTAGATGGGTCTCACTCTGGATTTGCTTGAGGTACCTAAACATCAGCGCCTTGCACTGTTGCGGACACTCTGGGTACCCTGCATCCATGTGCCATGCCAGAATGGTGCGGGTCTCCACCAGCCCCTCTGTCAGATATGAAACTGGTCTGTGTAGCTAAGGCATCCTAGGCTTTCAAAATGACACTAGGCACTTGTGTGTGAGGATTTAAACTGCATCCTAGCTGCCTGCAGCTGAGTTAAGGCACTCTAGGTTGTCCATATATATATAGCTGACGGAGAGAAATAATACTTCTGGACATGGTCAATCTCCTAATTAAAGAAAAAGGAAATCTAAACAATTAGTGCAGAAATAGTTAAGTGAATTGACCTAAAAGCTTTTCAGACAGAGTTCAGCTCTTTAGAAAATCAAATCCTAACTCAGTGTGCAGCCAACATTATGACTGTCTGATCCATGCTATCTGCAAGATAAACTTTTAAGTGTTGACTTTAGAGACTGTGAAACTCTCAAAACTCTTCCATTCCTTCTTTATTTTATTTTCCATAGATCACAATGTGAGCTGCCATATAATAAAGCGACACAAGCGGATGAAACCATTCCAGAAGCAATTACAAATTAATGAATAACCACAGATTACAGAAAAAACAGCAGAAGTGCTCTGTGGTTGGGAAGAAGAGTTCATATTAGTAAGCACTTCTTCATTGTAAGTTTCTCACGTCAGTCACTCAATAGCCAAACTTTTCAACATACATTTGTTGGAGAGAAATAGAGCCAGTTTGACCTTGCCTTTCCATCAGTTTCCATCTATGCTGGCAGGTCTCCTTCACATACAAAACTTGCTATGGACTCTCTCAGTTATGTCCATGTCTCTCTTGTACTGAGGAACCTAGAACTGGACTCAGTGGTCCAGTACTCCAGATGTGGCCTCACCCATGCTGGGTAGAGGGGAAGGATCACCTCCCTCAACCTGCTGGCAACACTCCTGATAGACCCTGCTTTGCAGCAAGGCTACGTTACTGTTTCATGTTCAACTTGGTGTCGGTCCCCAGGTCCTGGTACATTATCTTCTCTTAAGAAATACTTGCTAGTAATAAAGAGATGTTGTGGTGGTTTCAGCCTTAGCTAAGACCACGTGGTCCTTCACTCACTCCCCCCCTTCCCAGTGAGATGGGGAGAGAAACACAACAAAGGCCTCATGGGTTGACATGAGAACAGGGAGGACTCTCTCACCAGTTACGGTCATGGGCAAAACAGACTCGACTAGGGGAAGAAAAATCAGTTGAATTTGTTACCAATCAATCAGACTAGGACAGTGTGACATAACGACCACATCTTAAAACACCTTCCCACCACCCCTCCCTTCTTCCCAAGCTCAGTTACTTTGGTCTCTATTTCTTTACCTCCTCCCCATGCAGTGGCACAGGGGACAGGGAATGGGGGTTGCAGTTAGTTTGTCTCTGCTACTCTTTCCAGCATGAGGTCCCTTCGTGGGCTAAAAGACTTCAGGAACAAAGTGACCTCTTTGGGCACAGCTCCCAGCTCTGACATGGAAACCTCCATGGGTTGTAGAAGGATCTCCACTCTGGTACACCTCCTGCCCCCCTGCTCTGGCATGAGTGTCTCTGGGGTCTTCTTGCTCATCACAAGCTCTCAACATAGTCACAACTGCCCTCAGGCATAGCTTCCTCCTCTGATGAGGAGTCTTCCATGGCCTACACATGGTTTCTGCTTCACTGTTGAACCTCCGTGGGATGCAAGGGACTCCATTTACCTCCTCCTACTCTTCTTGTTGATCTTGATGTCTGAAGTTCTCTGTCTCCTCCCCTCCTCCTCTTTCCTCATGTCATCAGTGCTCTTTTTGTTAGAGTCAATGGCCTCCTGATGGCTATATTCTTCCTTGCCAAACTGGTTCATCACGTCATAAATATGGATTCAAAGAGACATTTCCCTATTACTAATTGGCTCAGCCTGGGCTGGAGGCAGGTTCACCTTGGAGCTGGAGGAGCTTCGCAAACCTTCTCACAGGAGCCATCACTATAGCCCCTTCCCCCACTAATGCCCCGCCCCCCCAAACCCAACACAATTATTCCTAAATAATTGCGTATTCTAGACAGATTCTGAGATGCTACTGAAAACATTGATGGACAATTGAGTTTATTACAAGATACTGAATAGCTGCGTTACAGTTTATTATTCAGCTCAGTGGATTCTATAGACAGCTGATTTAGTCATATCAGACTTTCAATAAAATGAAGATAGAGTGCTCCTTTAGATTATTATCACTTAGCCTCATAGACAAATGATATTATATTCATTTTAAGCACTATAAAAATAGTAAAAAGTTACATTCTAAATTGGTGTTGCATGTGTATTATTTGAAACGGGTCTAAAGTGGCACTTATCAAAATTTGAGCGTAATAAGGTCATCTCGTTTAGCAATCTCATTTTTTAATATAAAAATAATTGTTTGAGACATATATTACTGCTGACCCATATGTTGGCTTCTGAGCCATACTTTATGGAACTAATCTCATTGTATAAGCTAGATACTTGGAAGGGTGGAAAGGATATTTGCCGGGAACACAAACTAAATATGGTTAGATTTGTGCTTTGAGAACCTGAATGCCTTCTATTAAGGACTCAAAATTCTCCTTTTCTTTTCCTTTCATTTTTACTCTTTAGATCCAAATCCATAATGATGAAAAGTGCCATACTGGTTTTCAAAAATCTTTGTGAACTTAATTTTGTCTTCTTTCTTTGATGCAGCCTAATCATTCAGAGTTACTCTGTTTTCTTCCTCAGTTTCTACTGCAGTCTTCTGTACATCTTCATGCTGCTCCATCTATTTATTGCCTGCTTTTATATGGCACTTCCTCTTTTAACCTGTTTGCCAAGTTCTGTTTCATCCTTGGCTATTGAATACCTATTTCAGGGATAAAAGTGTGGAACAGCTGAATTCCAGCTCAAGTACTAACTTTGTTGGGCTTCACAATTTAAAAGATTTGGTTGTTCTATATGCAATATGCAACCTGTTAAGTGTTACCAGACCACACGTAACTGATTAGGATGCATTAAAAAACCCCCAAAAACCCAAAACCCACAAAATCAAAAAACTGAGAATTTGGTGCCCTTAAAAAAGTAGTTTCCTGCTTCCTTTAATTCAGCAGTTAGAAACATGCCACCAGGGTAGGGAGTATGGGACACTCCTAATGCCTGCAGGTTCAGGGACATTGCTTTTCTCAAAATCCACAGGGATACAGGCCATTCCAGGTATCAGAAAAGACAGCTCTTACTTTGTCCTACTGATATTTCTTCAGTTTGTATAGAGTAATTTGAGATTCCTGAGTAGAAAAAACATTGCAGGAATGACCGTGGGTCTCTAGCTGTGGATTAGGATGGCTTGCTAGGAACTAGATGTCAAAGTCACAGTTTCTGCTGTCATGAATATTTCATAGTTTTATCCAGTAACTGTAAAACAAAGAATATATACCTTTGTACAAAGATATGGGAACTTCTATCTTTCTCCATTTCCTCCCCAACTATTAACAACAAACCACAATACTTTTTCTCTCTGGCCAAATTAGTCTATAAATGAATGAACTATTGTTGTTATTCACTGACTAACACTCTGTCAACAGAGGAGAGTTTCCTGTATCCAGCTCTTTCTTTTGTTACAGCATGAAATAAATCTCAGGCACATCAGTCACCTGAATCATTATGTTTAATCATCTCAGTTGACAATGAAGTTGAGGAAATTCCACAGAATCAATAGAATTAATATAAAATAGCTCACTGAAGAGAAACAATTTTTAGGCAGCTTAAAATCTGTGTATTGATAAAGATAAAATGATATTTAGCTCAAAAAACTTATACATTCCTGTTTACCAAAATTAACTGTGCTGGCCATTGTTAAACCCTTTCTTAAACTACTCTCTCTCTAGAGATTTTGCATAAGAAATTAGGCTGTGGTTTTCCTGACATCAACCAATGACCAAAAACTTATGACTAAACTGTCACTGTGACACACTTGTAGTGTTGAAGACCTGGTTTCCAGTTGCTTGTTCAATGTTAAATCAGGAATATGTAGAGACACATTTGAAACACCACTTTCCCAACCCCCATCATATGCATGTTTTTTTCTCTCAGTGAAGCTACTAATTATTACAATGTTTTTACAATCTAGCCATTGTTCATAAACATTCAGATCTATGTCTATGATATAGGAGACAGAGACACTTAAGTTTCACTCAGTATGTAGATCATAACAGAAATGTACATGTCTGTACATATATACATGTATATACATACACATAAAAATATGTCACTATACCTGGGAATTATATATATTTTTGCAACACAAGATTAATTTAATATTTTCAGACATGTAGTACTTGCTGCAGGGTGCTGTTTCCCTGAAGAACAGTTTTGGCAACACTTTGACCCCATTTTCTTGTCTTCTTTTGACAGCTTTTCCCATAGGGAAGATAGCCTGTTCGACTTACATTATCCTTGAACCCCTTGTTACTTACTTGACATTAATTTCTGTAACCAAGGCAATGTCACAAGTGAAGTTAAAAATCAAATCTCTGAGAATAGCCTTGTCTGGATTGATTCTCCCTTCAGAATGCATACTAAGCAGTCACACAGAGATTCCAAACTTAAAACAGACAATAGACTTCCTTCTCTTCTGATCCCAAAGAAAGAAAGTGGAATCCTTCTTTTCTTAGGAAGAACTTTAGCTTCAGCAGTCCATTATTATCTGTATAAATTTCTCATAAGTTCTGTCCTTCGATTTGTCAGGATCTACTGAATATTTCAATAAATTAAATACTTTGACCTTCTTTAGGAACAAAAAAGGAAGATAAAAGCTTGTCATTAGCTGCACTATTTTCTAGACTGATTTTCTACTCACACAGATGTAAGCATGCTGCTTACAGCATTCAAATCTGGTTTGAATGAAGAGAGGATTACACCCTATATCTGCTCAAGATAATGTGATATTCTCTAGAATCTTAGAGTATTGAAAGCTTTCATTTATGAAAAAAAACAAGCAAACAAAAAAAGCAAACACCAGCCCACAAAATTAATGTTAAGCACAGGAGTCATAAAATGTCTAAGATGAAAAGCATCATGTGTTTGATATGTATCATCGATTCCCAGTTTGCAGCATCGTCACTCATGCAGATTTAGACAAATTAGGATGATATAATGAATCCAAAGCCACAGATATGAGTTGGCCACAGACATTGATTTATTATTAATCCACCAATCTTTTGTTAAATCTGAGTGTACTCTGGCAACAGAGACGGCCAGTGAAAAGTAGCTTCATCGCCGCGAGGAATTTAACTGTTTAGAATAAACAGGAAAAGATCTATTGAGTGGCTCTTGTCAGTGAGTTTGCTGAAATAGCATTTCTCTGTTGGCATTGCACAGCAACTTAGGTTGATTCTGTCATTTGTCCTCTATTTGCTGAATGTCCTTTTCTTTTGTCGATAATGATATTCAGGTTTATTATCTGCTTTATAGTCCTTCACCATAACTTAAGTCTCATTTTGTGCTAATTTTCCATAAATTACCTCAGAAAAACCAAACCACGCAATGACATAGAGGGGATTGTGAGAGTGCACCTTTCACGTGTTTTGTAGTGGCGTAGTTCCGATGTGGCTGTGAGGTAAATACTGATCGCGCCAGCATTGTGTCAGATAACAGTTCCAAAATTATCAGGTACATTCCAAGTCCCTGGAGAATACTTTGGTTTGTGAAATAAAGCATTATGTTGGATAAAATATGAAATGCCAGACTTTAAATGTCTCCAAGGTTTGGTGTCCTACATAATGCCACAGTTACATGATGTTTTTGACATTTCCAAGCAGAGATGTTTTAGTGTCCTATACAGGACACAGGTTTCTCAGTTTTAGACTAATTAGGCTTTTTTTGTGTTTCCAAGTTGTTTGAATTGTTTTGTTAAGATAATTAATTTTAGTTTGCCTTCTATCCGCTATAAACATTTATGTGCTTGTTTATGACAATTAATAGCTCTCATTTCATTTCTCCATTAAATGAAGGTACAGTAGAATTATTAAGGTTGTAAGAAGATTTCAAGAATACTACAAGAAGAAAGGGATGTTGTTGCCTTTATTTATCTAGATTTAGTGTGCTTGCTTATGTCTGCTCTTCAGTTATTTTCTAATGTAATAAGAATTTATTTTCTCAATTTTAAACATGTGACTTACCCAAGGCACCTAGTTTAAATGAAATATCTGTCTCAGAGCTCCCCTTCAGTTCTCTTCTCTTCAGTGGAGCTTGCACTTACTAGAACACATTTATTTGTTAACGTGCATTGCAAATTGATAGTAGCTCCCTCTCAGATGTTTTTTCTTTTGCCTCTGTGGAGAATTTGGATATTTTTGGAATGAAGAATTCTTCCCACTAGTGTGCAATGCTTGACAACATTTAAGTTTCTGTTTGTCAGAACAGAGCTGTTGTCTGGAGTGTTTATTCTTGCTCTTCATGGCCTTCATTTTGTGTCACATATAAGAATAGTGTCTCTGTCTAGAATTTAGCAACACAGTGCTAAGGTATGTACATATAGATAACTATTACAGTGGTTATCATTAATTGACAAGAAGACTAATTTCCATGGTATCTTTCAAGTGAGAATTCTTCAAAAGTTCTTGAACTTTTGCAACAGTGTAAAGATTAAATTTTGAAGCAAAACAAAACAAAATTCAGTGAAACAAGCCTTCTAAATACATGTTCCAAACATAGCAACTGGAGAGAAATTGGTGCTTTTAGAAGTGTCCACAGGGAGACTGGTCTGCCTAATGAAGCCTTCATTAGCTCTTCTAATTGCTTCTTAAGAACTTATTTTTGGAAGACACAGCTAACATCAAAACTATGATGGACTGGCTTCCAAGCACTACATATAAAATCTTGTCAGAAATTTTGGTGTTCAAGTTAAGATCACATGGCAGGTTGACCCTGGCTGAATGCCATGTGCCCACCAAAACCACTCTTTCACTCCTCCTTCTCAACTGGACAGGGGACAGAAAATATAATGAAAGGCTCGTGGATCAAGATAAGGACAGGGAGAGATCACTCACTAATTACCATCACGGGCAAAACAGACTTGACTTGGGAGAAATTAATTTAATTTTTTGCCAATCTAATCAGAGAAAGATAATGAGAAATAAAACCAAATCTTAAAACACTTACCCCCCACTCCTCCCTTCTTCCCAGGCTTAACTTTTCTCCCTCTTTTCTACCTACTCCCCCAGCAGCACAGGGGGATGGGGAATGGGAGTTGACGTCAATTCATCACGTGTTGTCCTTGCCACTCCTTCTTCCTCACACTCTTCTCCTTCTCCAGCATGGGGTCCCTCACCCAGGAAACAGTTCTCCATGAACTTCTCCAACATGAGTCCTTCCCATGGGCTACAGTTCTTCAGGAACTGCTCCAGCCTGGGTCCTTTCCATGGTGTGCAGTCGCTCAGGAACAGACTTCTCCAGCGCGGGTCCCCCACAGGGTCACAAGTCCTGCCAGCAAACCTGCTCCAGGGTGGGTTCCTCTCTCCACAGGGTCCACAGGTCCTGACAGGAACCTGCTCCAGTGCAGGCTTCCATGGGGTCACATCCTCCTTCAGTCATCCACCCATTCTGGTGTGGGGTCCTTGATGGGCCACAGGTGGACATCTGCTCCACCATGGACCTCCATGGGCTGCAGGGGGACAGCCTGCCTCACCATGGCCTTCACCACAGGCTACAGGAAAATCTCTGCTCCAGCACCTGAAGCAACTCTTCTCCTTCCTTCTTCCCTGACCTTGGTGTCTGCAGGGTTGTTTCTCTTACATCTTCTCAGTCCTCTCTCCAGCTGCAAACTGTGCAGGTTTTTTTGTCTCTCCCCCTCCTTAATTATATTATCAGAGAGCCATTACCATTGTTATTGATGGGCTCAGCCCTTGCCAGTGGCAGGTCTGTCCTGGAGCTGGCTGGCATTGCATCTGTCAGACACGGGGGAAATTTCTGGCAGCTTGTCACAGATACCACCTCTAATCCTCCCTCCCCCCTGCCCCGATACCAAAACCTGGCCATGCAGACCCAGTACAGATCATGAAGGGTTGTTGGCTTTCTTTGAGCTTCATAAGAGTGACTGTAGGTTTAGAACATAATGGAAATAATTGAGATGATAGATTTTGTGCTGTACAAAATAAAAAAGGTCTAGGTTACGCTTGGAAATTTATTAGAAAAATTATTCTGAAAGGCTCTGTAATAGTTATTTTATTACATGCTTCAGTGTGATTTGCCTTATTCCTGTGAACCTAGTTCCAAATAAGCAAGTTTTTAATGAACTATCTATTTAAAAAGGAGTATTCCAAAGCCATGTCACTTATTTTTCAAGTATAGAAAAGCACAAAGTTTGATCTGCTATTTTTTCCTTTAACAACTCAGGTCCACTCAATGATGAAAAATTAAGAATTTATCTTCTATTAGACAGATTTTAACCTAAATGATTACAGGAACATATTTTTTTCTGAAGCACAAGAAAACAACTTTTACTCAGTTTTTTACACACTTAATATTTTCTGTAAACTTAACAAGAGTATATGCAATCATTTTTTTTTCAAATATATACCAAATTACAGATCTAAAAATAAATTCTCACTGAAAAATTCGAAGACATTTTACTTTCTTTTAAAATAAATGTTGATCAATTAAAAATTATTGAAAAAGTCTAGGACAAATGGAATCTGTGCTAGAATTACTAGAAATATTGTCTCTGAATACTGGGTGTAAAAAGTTTTTGATGAGTTTTCTAAGGCTAACTTTGCAATATCTACTCTTAAAAATCTATGCAAGACTAGACAAAAACAACGAACATACCTGTCCAAGCTTCAAGCATTTTTTGTGATTGCAGTGATTCTTTAATTTGTTCTTCTTTGTTAATGAAAATTGGCACCACTAAACATTCTTACTCATTTGTTGCTGCACATGTTTACTTTTACTGGTATCAGGTAATTGTTAATTTCTCAATTAACAGTTATCCAGAATTTTGAAATATCCAGCAGTGATAAAGATGCTAGCAGTAGTAGGTGTAAAATAGCAATTATCCCCAATCATAAAGCAAGCAAGCTGAGAAGGATTTCTTAAAAATCATATCCCAAATTTGAAATAAAACAAAATGTAGTGGCACACTGTGCTATCTTACATTCTTAAACACAGTGAGACTACATAAATATAGGTGCTTGCTTGTTACTTGTAAGTGCCGGCAGCCTGATTTGTGAAGTAATTTAGGTTTCAATTAACATGAGAAGCTGAACAAAACAAATCCCTTAGCAATGCCAGTACATGAATGCCTACTTTTCCAAACTAGAAGTTACAAACAAGAAAATCCAGTTTGTGAAAGAAGAACATATTGCAAAAGTTGTGTTTGGTTACTGTATCAATGCCAGTCAAAGGAAATTAATACAGGACAGCAAATACGGTAAAAAAATAGATTATTTTAAAATTAAGTTATTTGGTCTATTGTATACTATATTTTCTCTGTCTGGAGCTTCCCAAAGAACCCATAGGAAGTAAACACCTAGTTTCAAACTATTTCCCTAGGATTCTAGTTCTTATTTCAAACAGTCAGCTTGTGAAAATCAGCATTGCTTCATGTACACCAGATTAGTTTCAAATGCAGAAAATTAGGTCAATGGAGAGACTTCTCAACTTTTCACAACTGTGAAATCATAATGAGAGACTAATGGCTTTCAGAGACAGCAGTTCCCAGCTTCTTGGAACTGCCTGAAGAATACTGCACATTGTATCTGAGCCTGAGCCAAAATCAGTTTCTTTAAGTATTTGACTGTTGTGAATTTTCTTCATGGTTATTTAAGGATCTTGGCTCTCATTGCCATGACTAGATAATACTTATTATTTTGATCTAACAATATGTTGGGGGGTTTTGGGGTTTTTTTTGTGGGTTTTTTTTTTGTTGTTGTTGTTGTTTTTTTTGTTTTTTTTGTTTTTTTTTTTTAACATTTGGAAGATATTTATCAGTTTAAAATCTTCCTGTACTTTTACTGCAGCTTTTCCACAGTTGAGAGGGTCCTACTGGTGCAATTTTTAGGAAGTGTCAAACCATGCCTGAGACTTCATCTGGACTTATTCATGACCATGCTATCTTTTTCTTGTCACAAAAAACCATTATATCAATATATCACAAGTTCTTATTATGTTGGAGAGGGAAAACCACAAGATTTCTATGTAATCATTGGTAAAGTTTTCTTTGTGTTTTTTTTTTTTTTTAAATCTGTTAAATCATAACATGAAAGTGCTTTATGTCAGATTATTAGAAAGAAGTCTATTTTGACTGTTTCTCCCTCCTAATTTCCCTTTACTGATGTATATGCTTTCCACCTCTAGTGAATTATCTCACTGTCTGAATGTCCCTCGGACTCACTGTAAGTCTATGGGGCACGTGCCCTCAATTTACTTTTGTTTTTAAGTGGCAGGCCTATGCCATGCTGCTGTGACCCAGAGCCATGCTGCTATGCCTCTATGACCACATTAGAAAGCCCTGTTCCTTGCTTCAGTGTTTAACTTCAGGTTGTAACTGAACAAAACAGACCAATCAATAAACCAAAAAGAGAATCACAGATTGGAAAAAAGAGTCTAGAATTCCAGAATGAGTATCTGTGAACAGATGTTCAAGATATCTCTGGGACCTATGTTGTGCAATGGGTTATCTGCACTGTAGGTTTGATCATGCCCATCCTTACCACCTGTTAAAACTAGTGACTCTTCAAGCTTAGGCTAGGGTCTTGAAACACTTAGCAAGCTCAGCAGTACCTTCTCCTAGCAGGTCCAATTGTCCAGTTTTGTGTGATTCCGCAGGCAGCATGTAGGCATTTAAACTGTTACTTACTATGAGATTAAACTGAAATAATTGTACTCTTTACAAATATTAGTCTGGGTGAAACTCGGAACTTTAATGTATTTCTGTTTCTACTTGAGTTCTGGTTCTAATGCACATCTACATACCGCAGTTCTATTTTCACCAATTGCATTAATTTCTGTTTGAAAGCATTGAAATATATTTTTCCAATTAAAATTTTTCTTTGTTTATTTCCATAATTCATGTTTCTTCTTTTTGTAGTTAGATGATTAGTTTCTTGAAAGAGTCCTTTATTAGCTATATGAAAGACTGCCCTAAATAAGGTTGGTTTTACTTGAAACTAATCTGCTACTAACCAAGAATTTCTCTTCATACTGAATCAGTAGCAGAGATAACTAGCAGCAAATTTAGAGAGTAACAGATCTGAAGCAAAACACTGCTAGCACTGGGACTTGAACTCTGAAGTTTAGATCTATATCAAAACTTTATGTCTCAGACCCATTTTTAGCATCAATTTTGTCGTCTATTTTATCTATTCTGTACTGATGTTACTCTACAAAGCTAGTGTGAAGGAATGGAAAATCATTATCAGTTGTTGACAATAAATGTGATGTATCAGTATTTGTTGTCATCATAATATAATATAGGTTATCTGTGTTGCAGAGATGCAGAGGTACAGATCTTCCTTAAACACCGAATAATCCAAAATGGCTGATTCTTACAAGTATTAATGCATTCATTACTTCTAATAGCTTTTCCAACTACATATACCAAGAAATCTGTGATAGCCAGTAGAGCACCATCTTCTCTTTTAACAGTATATTCATATAATCAAAGTAAAACCTACCAACTATATTCATAGATAAAATAGAGTAATATGAAATTTATATGAATATTCATATATTGAGCTCAGAAAATGGGCATCTTGTTATTCATCACTTTGAAACATGTTTATAGAATACAAATATATTGGTGCTTGGTTTTTTTACTAGTGTTGATGAAAATGAATAGTACTTGGGGATCAAGTGTGCCTATTAAAGTGTTGTGATACATTACCATTCTTGCACAGAAATGAGCACAGATGGCGGGTCTATTACTTCTCTAGCAAGAAATTCATCACTTTTTTTCCCCAGGTTTCAAATTCGAGCAACACTTGCTCAAGTCAGGCTACCTCTGTGGGGATCCTTAAAATGTTTTTTCCATTACTTCTACATTAGAAGTAAAAGAAATAGAAAGTGATTAATGGTGTATTAAAACTTTATAATGAATGAAATCTCTCAAACCAAGAGTCTGAGAATTCAATATTTTTTCCCTCAACTAAAGGGAAACATATTTTGCATGTAAATCTAAGTCTACAGGGATAAAGTTTTGTGTACCATGCTCAGATTCCCAATAGCCCATTTAGCTCTGACAGATCATTTAGTTCACATTAGAATGTTTGAAGATGTTAGATTTATAAGCATTTGTTAATTAAATACAATATGTGGAAATAAAACAACAACTTATAAGTAAGTTTATAATTTTTGTAAGCAAAAGATATAATTTCAAACAGCAAAAGAGTAGATTAAACAAAAAGTTGACTTCCATAATCTTACTTTTTTACTATAAGAACCAATAAAGCAATACTTCATAAGGCTTTGTCAATGCCTTATTATACACCTGCAGGAAGAAAAAGGGTTTTCAACCTGCTTTGTGACTTGTCAGAGCCTGTAATTACACAAGACTCAAAGTTAAATAATAGTTTTTTAATGCAATTGATCAAAGCCAGATCACCTAGATTGAAAGGAAATTTAATATGGGTTAGGGTTTCCAATAACAGGAAAAATGCAAATATATGCATTCATTTGCTTCAGTATATTGAGTGTATTCACATTTGGGGGTTCTATGCTGAGACCACCATAATATAGCAATGCAACATCACATTAAAAATGTTGTTCAACATTTATACTGTGAACTGGTACACAAAGACAGTATTGCCAGATTTGGTGTGGTGGGTTGACCCTGGCTGGATGCCGGGTGCTCTACCTCCTCCTCCTCAACTAGACCCGAGGAAAAAAATATGACAAAAGGCTCATGGGTTGAGATAAGGACAGGGAAATTGCTCAGCAATTACCATCACAGGCAAAACAGACTCGACTTGGGGAATTAATTTAATATATTACCAATAAAATCAGAGTAGGATAATGAGAAATAAAACCCAAATCTTAAAACACCTTCCCCCCACCCCTCCCTTCTTCCTGGGCTTCACTCCTGGTTTCCCTACTTTCTCTCCACAGGTGGCTCAGGGGCACAGGGAATGGGTTTGTGATCAGTTCATCACACATCTCAGACACTCCTTCCTCTTCACACTCTTCCCCTGCTCCAGCATAGGGTTGCTCTCATGGGAGACAGTCCTTCACGAACATATGCAATATGAGTCCTTCCAGCAGGCTGCAGTTCTTCATGAACTGCTCCAGCATGGGTCCTGTTTTTTATAGTGATATAGTATGAAGATAAATTTCTGTGTTGCATTAAACCAGTGTGTTAAGTTAAACTAGTTGTCCATCTGGTGAGTGCAGTATTGTTTCGCTGGAAAAGGGAAGGAAGGAATTCCATATTGAATTACTTATTTTGATGTAGATAGCCAGCTGTGAAAGAAGGATTTTTGAGGAAAACCTTGGAGAAGTTTTTTAGGTTTTGTTTTGGTTTTTTTGTGGGTTTGTTGTTGTTGTTTTATTGGTTGGCTGGTTGATTTTGTTTCTTTGCTTGTTTTAATCCTTAGATGCTACCATAAGATTTGTTGACCCCACTCAAATTGCTGTGTTAAACGTTCCCCCAAGTTTAACAGACAGGCTGTAGATTTTGTGCACAACCCTATAAAAAGCTTTAGCCTATCACTACAAGCTGACAAACTGTCCCATCATTACAAGACAGTACAAAGAGCTGTCTACTATAAACCAAAATACCACTTTGTGAAGAACGTGAACAGTTCATATATTCAGTGTATTCAACAGTGCTATGATTTTTTTAAAAACTCATTTCAACTACCATGTTCCAGTGAACTATATTAAGTATGTTAAGCCTTACTGTCCTGATTATGCATCATTAACATCTATTCCAAGTAATAGCGTGGCTCATGAATCAGTAAAGGGTTCTGTAATAGCTTTTAGTAATGGGTTTATTATTTTTAGAATTTACCTTTTGCTGATATAGTGTGTCCTGGATATTGCATACAGCTGACTATTTTCTCAAATGAAGAATAAATAAAGCTGTAATCTTTAACTTGTGACTAATCCTAGGAGATAATTGCTGTGATATCTTGATACATAATTGAATTTAAATTTGATATTGTATTTGCTTCCAGTGAACTCGATTGTGTGCAGAAGAAATAGAGAGTACACTTGCCCTAAATAGCACATGTAGAGCTGTATGCAGAAGGTCTAGAATTTTAGTATTTACTGTGTGAAATCAAATGCTTTGAAGGACTTAAGTGATGAAAGACTGCTGACTCTTAATGTCTTAAAAGTCAGGGAAAATTTTGCTGAGCCTTAGTTCACTTTTGAAGCATTTTGCAGAACTTGTAGTCCACAAAGTATCTTCTTGTAAAGCCTAAAGGAGTTACTAATTTTTGCTACACATAGAGAAGGCAAATTGTGCTCTCTGGAACCTGTGGAACACTTGAGTCATTTTGGATGACAGGGTTAATTTCTCTCTATGAGCATGGCCAATGTCATTTTAGGAATAGTATCTGTGCCTGAGTATGCTACCTTAGGAATACCCTCAATCTCATGTAAGGTGATATTTAAGCAAAGATCAAAGACAAAATATTGTTATGTGGCAAACTTGCTTTAATGAACAGAGTTCATTGTTTAGCATACATGGAAGGTTTTCTGCAGAGCTAAGAGGACCTGCAATGTTTTTCATAAAACAGATGCTCTAAAATTTGTGTATGCTCTTTTTTCTATGCTCATATGCAGATCTAATAGGCAGGAATTAGGCATTTCTTTACTCCATTCCTAATAGGGTTCTTTCCTTTCTTTTCTTACAGTGTAACAGCTGGCAAATTTTTTTTGAGGCAGAGATATATAGAGCTATCCTCTTGTAGAGTATGCAAATAAAACCTTACATATGGACGCTATTTGTATAATGTACAGTATCAGTGATGCGAAGGTAGATGTTCAGTTTTTCTTGCATAACTTGAGTATTACATATAACATGGGAAATTGAATGAAGGCTTGCATCTTAATAAGCCACAGAATTCTGCTAGGTGGTTAATTTTACTGTCTGTATTTTGAGTTTTGATATATGAGAAGCAACGTTTTACTTACTACAGCAGTTCTTTCTTGAATTAACATATATCTGATCTCTGTTGCTTCTTTTTTAGAAAACTATTAAGTAAATTTTGGCCTATGTTGTACTTCTCTCAGTTATGTAATGCTAAATAGTTAATGCACAATTTGGCTGTTGTCCTGCAATAAATATTCTATCTGCATGTGCATTCACAAAAACACTAGGAAACTTCAGGTGTAGTGTTCTACATGCAGTGTGTGTAGAATCTGGAGTTTGTTTTAAAAAACTGACATGCCATGCATTTAGGCAATCACTTGTATTTTGTATTTATCAAAACCAATATGGAGGCCAGTCTTTGCAAAAACATGCATAGGGCTGAATGTTTCTTGCTTCAAAATGTAGATAACTCTTTTCTTGTTAAAGTTTTTAATAAAATTAAAGCTATAATAAATAATACAAGTCCATGGAATGTAGCCATATTATGCTGTATTTCTTTTCTGTAAAAAATATGTGCATAAAAGTAATGCATTTCATTAAAGTGGAATGTTGGTGCTAAGAGAGTTAATACAAACTAGAAGATGACTCTCTGAGAGCAGAATAACTTACTAAACCAATTTTGTATATGTGTTTGTGTATTAAACTAGCTATACTCATCGTGTTGTTGGCAGTGGAATCAAAGCTCAGTCTGCAAATCCAGAAGTAAAAGTGAAGGGAACAGATCCTGTAATAAGCCAAATTATTGACAAGCTGAAACATGTTATTCAGGTAAGCTGTTTTTACCTATAGATATAGTATAGTACTAAAGACCACTTTAGTAGTGAAAATAGTAATTTACTGTACATTAAAGATTGTTAATTCAAGTTACTGCTCAGTACATGTCAAAATCAAAAACTCTACTTGCTCTCTGTCATTTCAATTATTTAAAATTGTTTAGTTAAAAGGTTTGCATATGATGGATGAGTGTAGGAAGTTCTGGCTGCATTTGTTTAAAAAAAACTAAAACATAATTTCCCTCTTCTCTCTTTACTAAATCTAGGTTCTTTCTTAAATAGTCTTGTTGCTAGGCTTTTTTTTGTTTAGATGCCAGATAGAAAAACTAGGAAGTTTGAACAAGAATAGCATGCTCACTAAAGGAGTTGATGTTCATTACCTGATGTACATATCTGTGAGTTACTAAATTTAAAGGCTTACAAGGTATTAAATTCCAGTATGGTCCTAAACAATCATAGTATTGTAATACGTTTAAAGGATTAAGTTTTCTTTTGTTATATGTTGTACCCGTATGCACAGATAGCTAGCCAGAACTACAGGACAAAAACCTGATTCTATGGAAACCAACAGTTATTTTGCTGACAGCTTTGTATTTCCATTTAAAAATATAAGTTTCCACCCTGATCTGAAGACTCAGTGATAAGAAATGTTCTGCTGGCATTTGTCAGTGACCCATCTAACCCACTGTCCTCTCATCTGCACGATTAAAAGGAGAGGCTACTTAGGGAGGGCATGCAAGCTCACCACCTTCATGGTCTCCACTCCCCTTCTCTACCTCATTCCCCAGACATGTGAATTAGAGATACTAGATGGTTCTTCCTTGCCTATTGCATTCAGTTTCATCTAAGGAGTTGCCTTAATTTTGTTTTTCCATCTTTTTGGCAGCTTTTAAATACAGTTTTGCAGATGGTTTCTGGAGTGGAAATAAGCAAGCCATTCTAACATTAATGATAGCTTTACGATAAACTCTCTTGGTTCTTGTTTCTCTGTGAAAAATAACTCTTCTGTGAAAACAAAGGAAAAAGTGATGAAACAGAAAAAAAAAAAAAGAAAAAAATATTTTCCATCAGTAGGTTTTTTTTCTGGCATGTGGCATCCAGATTGAAGCTCAAAGGCAATACTTATTCCTTCCTCCTTAAAAAAAAAATATCTTTTGTAGCCTTCCAGCTTCAACACACTTTTGTCTCTCTTTATTAAAATGGCAACTACAATGGTGAGAAAATTAATACCTCCAAAAAGGTGCTATGAGTTAATTAATAACTACAAATTATTGTGCAAAGAAAAACATTGCAAATCTTACTGGGTAAGTCTCAAGGTCTTTCATGTATCAGGGATGCCTTCCTTCTTTGATATTAAATCTTCACTGTATGGTTTATTGTGTCTTCCTCTGGAGACTAGGAGTTGTGTTGTTTCCTCCTTGAGTGAGGACCTAAAAGAGTGGAATAGAACAATTCCATTATAAGGTATTTCATTTTGAGAGCTTATTTGCCCTTGTCCCGAAAGGCTAGAGTGAGTCCTGGGGAGAAGGACATATAATTTACATACTGAAAGTCTTACTAACCTCCAAATATGTTATCTTTCTATGGGATAGTTTCCTTTCTTGCAGCTCTGAGTATGGAAATAGGGTCAGGGGATAAAGAGAGCATCAAATTCCTTAGAGTCCTGACATATAACTGCTTTTCCTCAGATAAAAGAGCTGAAGAAACTGCAGAAAAAGCTTTCTTCTCTACCGTTTACTGCTTGGGAAAGGAGGATAGGGAGTGTAAATTAGAGATTAAAATACAAAAGATCATCTTTTTGTCCTTTGTGATACGAAAAGGATGAATTGTATATTAAGCTTATGATGGACAGATTAAAAAAGGTGAGCTTAATGGATTGTGATGTTGCCTCAGAGATAGACAGAGTCATACAGAAGTTCAACACTCTATACAAGCAGTATTACTGCACTGCAAAAGTTTAAATAACTAGTAGAAAAAAACAGAAATATTTGTCTTATTTGTCAGAACTAATAATTCCTGAAATCTTTAAAAGTTTATATACTTTAATTTAGCTTTAAGGCAACACAGACTGGCAGGGTGATATATAACTTGCTGTTTGTGTAGGCAACTATATATATTTATAAAAATTCAATGTTGCTCTAACCTTGCATTCTAAACAAGCATATTTTTGTTATCTAGTTGTGTTTTGTATGTAGCCATTTGCTCTCTGTATTAGGAGAAAGAAAATGAGTGGTAATTCAGGTCTGTAAGACTTTTCACATCAGCTTTTAAACATTTCAAAATGCAGGATATTGAAATAGCATTTCTCTCTGTCTCATGATGGCATGATAGGATATGGTCCCTCCTTCTCAGCCACAGTCAGAGCTCTGTGTATCATTGGTAAGTATACCCTGATTTTCTTTTTCTTTTACAGCCTGTCATGGTACCAAGGCCTTCAAGACTGAATAGTCTCTACCACTTTGTGAATATCAATGTGCAGCAAAGAATCAGAAGCTTTGCTTTTGGTACTTTTCACAGTAAAAATGGTGAAATGCACTGAAATGTAATTTAACCAGTGATGACCTGTGGCATTTATTTGCAGAAGGGGTGGAATTCAGTTCTTTAATCAGAGTGCTGCATTTAGGTGTTTAATTTTCCCTTATATGTAGATCTAGTCCATGGATCATAAAGAGCTGTTTGTATGGCCATATGTAAATGGATGCTTCACCATAAGGACAACAGTAGTTCTTTAGCCTTGCACTATATAAAAGGCGTTTGGGTACATTGCTCACATGTTGGCATCTATACTGTAGACACCTGCAGTTAAGTGTCTGGTCTGAAGGAAGTCACACTTGTGTCATGTTTCTGAGTCTTGTCCAAGAGGTTGTCAGTTTGAACACACAAACTAGAAATGTATTATTTTGTAAGGAGAAATATTTAGCATATACAAACATTCATATATACATGTACATATACATACATTTAGGGAGCTCCTAAAAAAAAAAATCTCATTTTATGATTATATATTACTTTCTAGTGGTTAAACAAAAGATGATTAAACTATAGAAGGACTATCTTGAAGAGGATGTCCAGTTTTGCATTTAGAATATATCACTTAAGTCAGATTGAGAAATATATCTTGATTATATTTTGACCTTCTAGACAAGAAAAAGTAATCCTTTCTAGTAAATCCAGGGGAGAAAAAACTCTGTTAGAAAGCTTCATTGCCTTCTGAAACCTTCTTTCCTCTTTGTCATCAAAGTAGATAACCCCTTTCTCACCAATTACACTAAATTTCCCTTCTTACTTTCAAGAATCCCAACATGAAGGCAAGAATAAAATAATATTCTGAGATGTAAAGAGAGAGCCCATTTAAAGGACAGTCCAGTGAGCTCTCAGAAAATCAGATTGTACGTATTTATTGGACAAATTACTAAATATTATCAAATAGCAAAAGAAGAACAGATACCTTCAAGGACCCTTCCTGCTCGTCTTTAATGTGTACATAAGAAAACAGATCAAAGACTATTCTACTCTGCCTTCAGAGAAGACCAGATATGTCCTAGTATCTCCTCTTTTTTTTTTTTTTTTAAAAAAAAAGACCCAAGCAGAATAAAAGAAATAAAAAAATGAAAAAGAAAAAATAAAAGTCCCAAGCAAAGAATTGGTTTTAAAATATTTAAACATACAATGCTTAAACATACTCTGTTTTCTAGGTTCTCTTCTATTAAAAATTTTAAACTACTGAAACCAAACTTGCTGCTGTAGTGAGTTGACCCTGGGGGAATACCAGGTACCCACCAAAGCTGCTCTATCACTCCCTCTCCTCAACTGGACAGGGGAAAGAAAATATAACAAAATGCTCATGGGTCAAGATAAGGACAGGGAGAGATCATTCACCAGTTACCATCATGAGTAAAACAGATTTGACTTGGGGAAATTAATTTAATTTTTTGCCAATCAAATCAGAGAAGGATAATGAGAAATAAAACCAAATCTTAAAACACTTACCCCCACTCCTCCCTTCTTCCCAGGCTTAACTTTTCTCCCTATCTTCCACCTCCTCCCCCACAGTGGCACAGGGGGACAGGAAATAGGGGTTGGGGTCAGTTCATCACACATTGTTTCAGCTGCTCCTTCCTCCTCAGCGGGAGGATTCCTCAGACTCTTGCCCTGCTCCAGCATAGGGTCCCTCTCATGGGAGACAGTCCTCCATGAACTTCTCTAGTGTGAGTCCTTCCCATGGGCTCCAGTTCTTCATGAGCTGCTTTAGCATGGGTTCCTCTGTCCTTCAGGAACAGACTGCTCCAGCATGGGTCCCTCACAGAGTCACAAGTCCTGCCAGCAAACCTGCTCCTGCTCCATCTCTCCACTGGGTCCACAGGTCCAGTGTGGGCTTCCCATGGGGTAACAGCCTCATTTGGTCATTCACCTTCTCCAGCATGGGGTCCTCCATGGGCTACAGGTGGACATCTGCTCCACCATGGACCTCCATGGACTGCAGGGGGACAGCCTGCCTCACCATGGTCTTCATCACAAGTTACAGGGGAATGTCTGCTCTGGCATCTGGAGCATCTCCTCCCTCTCCTTCTTCACTGACCTTGGTGTCTACAGGGTTGTTTCACTCACGTATTCTTACTCCTCTCTCTGACTGCAAAATGCACAGTTGGTTTTTTTTTTTCTTTTTTTTTTTTTTTTTTTTTATTTTTCTCTTCCCCTTCTTAATTATGTTATCACAGAGACATTATCATCCTTACTGACTGGCTCAGCCTGGCCAGCAGCAGGTCCATCTTATAGCCAGTTGGCATTGGCTCTGTTGGACACAGGGGAAGTTTCTGGCAGCTTCTCAGAGAAGCCACCGCTAATCCTCCCCTACTGCCACTACCAAAACCTTGTCATGCAAACCCAATACAGTTGCATAAGGGACAATATCTCTTCTCAGCAGGCTGTGGTTTCTGGGCACTTCTCCTCTGTGACAGTCTCACAGTAATCCTCCTTCTTTTTCTGTAAATAGTGGATTTACCAAAAATCAATTGACCTTTTTGATTCCATTGGACCCTGACTGCTGTAATCTGTGCTCTGGACTCCACAGGTTTGTATTCACAGCAAC
>NW_010329319.1:0-27643 GCF_000700745.2 Antrostomus carolinensis | reverse complement strand
TGAACCCATCAGTGCTGAAAATGACTTGACAAAGTCGCCTTCTTTTGTAAAAATCCTTCCTTGTACAGGCTGGTATTTTGGAGAGTTTTAAATGATGGGCTCTTCATTAATTTTTTTTTCATGGTAGGTAAATAATGGGTTCAGTGCATATTCTCTTATGTTCTGCAATCTGCAACTATCACTCTAATGGGCAATCATGATAATCAAAGTAAGTTGCATATGACAGCAATAATAATGGTAATTATTTTTCTTTCTCCTCCAGTAATTTAAAAACATGATTCATTCATCTTTCCTACAAGTACAAATACTGAGGTTATGAAGTAAGTATGATATTTTGGTGCAGTAATTACAGGCAGTTGGACCTTAGTCACTTCAATGCATTTCTTCTTTCAGACAACAATCTCAGAAAGATACCGCTTTTGAAAATAATATATATCACCTGTAAATATAAGCTCTGAGTAAAAGGAAAAGTTCATAATTTCAGGAAATCCTGCCATAGTAGAAAATACCTCTATATCTGTCTGTCTAAATTAGGCAGACCAAATCTCCCTCTGGAAATCTCCAGAGACACATGTCATTCTATTGACCAGAGGGAAAATTTAAATGCTTCTGTTAAGATAAATGATTTCCTGTTTTCAAGTGCAGCAAAAGATGTGCCTGAACTTATTTGAAAGTATCAATCTTATACTGCAATGCCACTGGTCTGCTGGCTAATATACATGGAATAATACTTACTTTCTCCACAAAGGGCTGAAAACTGTCACTAAAGGAAGTAATGCCTACATCCTTTAAGTAAATAGAGGCCACTACTTCATAAGACACTAAATGTAGGTGACAATCTAATTTTTCGTTTACTACTAGTCATCATTATGGCATGGTAAACACTGTGTTTCACCATGACATCATCTGCACACTTACCTAGCTCAAAAAAGTTACAGAAATAGTGAGATGAGATTTTGTTTTGACACTGATTTGTCATACTAACCACTAAACTTTCCAGCTATGTTTTTTGAAGCTTTTATCAATGTACTGAAGCATGGGCAAATTAATATGTGTTTTCATAAGAGCTGTTCAAGTAAATGTTGGAAATGGTGATGGAACACGTTACTTGAGTCCTCATCTGCGCATACAAAGAATCATGTTTTTAAATTATTAATATGCAAGATGTGGCACTTGCATTTGTGCTTCTCTTTGATCACTGACATCAAGTTTGTGCCTTCTTTAGTGTTATGATAATAATCTAATAGTTAAAATTCCTCTGCCTTAGAATAGTTCAAACTGCTGCTGTATAAATACAACAAATTATACATTCTGATGACTCAATGACTGAAATGCAATCGTTTCTCATGGAATGAGAGAATTCTCAAGAGTACAGTGTTTAACAACCTCAGATACTGAGGGACTTAGTTTGATACACTCTTAAAGTAACATGCTCTTGGGAACTCACTTTCAAAACTTTTTTTTTTTTTCCCTTACTCTTCTTAAGTATTTTTTTGTTGATATATTGTATCCTATACTTTTAATCGTTCAATAACAGGTAACCTATAGACAGAAATGGGAAGTAAAATTTCAGTGCACTTTGTGCAACAGCCATTCAACATTCACTGATGTTAGAGTCGCTTTCAGCTGTGTTTGCTCCTAAACTGCCTCTTTGTTGCAATAGGAAAGACTGCCTCACAAGTTTTGTTTTGTTTTGTTTTTCATATTGCAATTGCATATCTAAATGTTAATTTCACTTTAGATTTTGTTTTTACTGCCTTTTTCACTTTTTATTTTCTTCCAAAGTTAGAACAATCCTGCAGGTACAGAATAGCTCAGTATCTTGATTTTATTATTTTTTTCCCCAGTGATTTGTTGGCTCTCCCTTTCATATTTGATATGTTGGCTCCTTCTTTTGTTTTATTTCTGAAATTAATATAATGTTACTGTCTTTTTGAAATCAAACCCTTGGACAAAATCCATCTTTGGCAAGACATGATAGCATAGTAGTAGAGTGACATGTTGTATTAGGATATTCCTACTTGACAGAGAAGCCTATTTCATATTTGTTATATGAGCTGTTCCTGTCTTTTAGAACATTTATGAAGAACTGGTTTATTGCACTGTATTGATTTGAGCTCCCTCTGACTGCTAGCTGCTGCCAAAGATATGTTAAATACTTGAGTATTACCAATGCATGCCAGATATTGGCACAATTTCTGTAAAGATATTAAACAGCTAGAAATGAAATGGGAAATTATTTTCTGAGTTTCATCCTCCTCCTTTTAAAACACACTTCAACTTCCAACCTCAAAAATACTCATTAGAGTGCAAGATCACTACTGTTTTTGTATCTTTTGAGAGTGAAAATGTTTTCTTCAAAATTCTGTGATGATAATTAAAGTATATGCCCTTTTTTTTGCTCATAAAGGTGGTCTTTCTCTATTTGTACGTCTAAACACTAAAAGTTTTATGAACATTCTGAGATGACTGTATGTCCTGGAAAAATTATGTATAAACTCAAACGTGCATATGGTTTGCAAGTGGAAGGCAGAGAAGGAAAAAGTGATTAGGAGGGCATGAAGTTGAGCCCATGAGTCTCCCACTGTTGAGATGCCTAGGGTGTAAATAGAGAACAGGTCACCAGCTACATAGTCTTTTATTGTCAGTAATTTAAATAAAAATCCCAAAATCTTTTTCCTGGTTTGTTTTGTTTTTCACTAATTAGCTAAATTATTAAAGGCTAATCAAAATCCCATTCATTTAGCACAAATGATCCTCATTTTTGTGTAGAATCTTTTTAAATAGGATTTATGCTTAAATGAAAAGCTTTTGATTTCTCTCTTAATGTGAATAACAAAAGGAAAAGAGTGTACATTGTACAGAGCTTTCTGGAACTAAGTTTAAGGTTCAAATTTGTGATAAACCCTAAATGATAAGTAAAAAAAAAAGAATTAAAACCCCTTAACGTTTGTATTTTTGCTATTTTTCCTTCTTCTGTTGCTTATAAAGCACTGCACAGTACACAGGGAGAAGACATACACATTGATGCAACAGGGATACTATCAATTCTTCTCCATTTAGTGCAGACAACAGTGGCACAGAAAACAAGACAGTCTTTTCTAGCTGCTTAGGTGGATAGTGACACTAACTGAAGTATTCATTATAGTGTAGATGCTCTCTACAAAAGCCTATTTTGCACCTAAATTGCTTGCTGTTGTAGCTGGTAAAAACTGCTTGTGTTAGGGTTTCTTAGCAAAACAGGAACATTGTTCTGTCTTTTCATTTTCAAGTACAATTTTAAGTGAAGGAGAGTTTTGAGATTTTGGAAGAGTTATAGCTATGACAAACAATGTGATCTAGGGCACAGATTTTATGATGCTTACTTTAGAGAAACTGATCTACTTGATTATTTGCAAAACTGGGGAAAAGGAAATTATTTTGTCCTATTCATAGTTTACTGTTTATGCTCCTTGACTTTCTTAAAAAAAAGAAAAAAAAATTAATACTTTCTTTCAAAATTCCTATACCTTTGGCTATAGAACCCAAAGAAAAAGAACAGTTTTGTCCCTCTATCCCATGGAAGTAGTAGCAATTCTGAAAGTGAAAAGGAGATTCTGATGCCCTTAATTCCCAATCCTGATTTAGAAAATGATGGGAATACATATATTGATATATGATAAAGACAGACTAGAGACTTCAAGAGTGTTTCAGGGCCCTGATGGAGTAGTCGCAATGGTATTCGCTCAACCTCTCATTAACTTTGTGGGCTCCACAGAAGCATAGTGTCTTCAGTCTGTGAAGGCTGGACATTTTTGCTTTCTTCTATAATTTTGTCAGAGAACAGAAAATCACTTCTTTTTGCAGTGAGATAGTACCCCACTAGTTGTATATATTGAGGTGACGTGTTGCACAATATATGATAGTGGATACATTGCCAGATTTTTAACTAGCTACCTGTTTTGGGAGAATCTCTCATCCAAAATGCCTTGGGATTTTTTTTGGAGCACGTGTGCTTTTTCATTGTTACAAAAAAAGGCAAAAACCTCCTTAAATTTATCGTCTATTTAAATTATATTAAAGGGAAATGAAGCTGTCAATGCCTATTCGTATTTTAATCAGATAACTTTTAACTTCTGTGAATCTGTGAGGAGGGAGAAGAAAAGTGGTATAGAAAATGCACTTAATTTTGAGTGAAAGCTAATTTAACATCTGGTTTATCTCTGAATACTTTCAGTAGAGGCCTGTTTTCGGGAGCAGTATTATAGATTACTTTTACTTTTGGCTTTCCCATTTAGAGAATCAATTGTTGTGCAACATCAACCATACCACTTGGTGTATAATCAGCTGGAAATGAGTTTAGGAATTCAGCTTGCAAGTGACCTGCCTAATGGCATCTGGATTTGTGTAGTCCTTCTTCATAAGACTGAAGAACCACATCCTTTTTTTCTCATGTGGAATAATTGGACTTTGTAGAGATGCATACAAGCCTCAGCTACTTGCAGTACAAACAGCATTATTCATTCATTGTCTTTTGCATTCACAGGTCAGGTTGACAGTGAACCAAAGTGCAAGTGATATGTCTATAACAGACAATAAAACAGGAAGGACATATCATATGGTTATTTTTAAAATAATATTAGTATTAACTGGTATTTATCACATTACAAATGATAAGACTATCACTAATCTGATTAGACTTTAATACAGTACAGTGAATCTCACTTAAACTAATAAGTATTGGGACTGCCTTAGCTCATTTAGCTACAATCAGCCAATTACATTGGAATATATACAAGTCCAATATTGTAAAAGGTCAATATCTATTTGAGTATTAAATTACAGTCATACTGGCTTGTCCTGTTCTTGTACAGCAGCAGAACTACTATTTCATTAGTTTCTTTACAAAATATATTTTGCAGTGGAATGCAGTTTGATATAAAATTTTTTATCTTAAATGTCTTCTGAAATATTAAGCTAGTTTGTTTTGCAGATATATGCACCTTTGAATGAGTTTGATTACTACTAAAAAGGTTGGCTTAGTCACATGGAGAGAGTTTAAGTGTAAGAATTCAATCAGTCTTTACACTTGAACTGTTTTTTTCCAGATTTGCACTGTAAATTACTTAAACAGAAGTGATTCTGGAGGAAACTGCATTAACTGAAGCTGTTATTTGCATCCAAGGAAATGCCATTTGTGGCAGGTTGACCTTGGCTGTCTTCCAGATGCCCACTAAACTGCTCTCTCACTCCCCCTCTTCAACAGGACAGGAGGATAAAATAGGGTAGAAAAAGCTCATGGGTTGAGATAAATACAGAGATATCACTCACCAATTACTGTCACGGGCAAAACCGGCTCAAATTGGGAAAAATTAATTTAATTTCTTGCCAATTAAAAGTAGAGTAGGATGGCAAGAAACAAAGAAAAAGATAGAAACACCTGAGCTGTGCAGGAGGACAGGGGATGAGGGTTGCTGTCCATTCATAACACTTTGTCTCTGCTGCTCCTTCCTCCTCACGCTTTTCCCCTGCTCCAGCGTGTGTCCTTCCCATGGGCTGCAGTCCTTCAGAAACAGATGGCTTCTATGTGGGTTCCTCTCCATAAGCCACAGCTCCTGCCAGGAACCCTGCTCTGGGGTGGGCTTTCCATGGGCTGCCGCTTCCTTCAGGGCACACCCACCTGGTGCAGTGTGGAGTCCTCCATGGGCTTCAGAGTACAGACTACTTTACCATGGTCTTCCCCACAGGCTGCAGGGGAATCTGTGCTCCAGTGCATGAAGCACCTCCTTCACTTCCTTCTCGAACCATGGTGTCTGCGGGGCTGTTTCTCTTGCATTTTTTTCACTGCTGTCTCCTTCAGCTGCCTCCCGGTGTTTTTCATCCTTTCTCAAATAAGCTTTCTCTGAGGTGCTACCATTTTGGCTGAGGGGCTCAGCTGTGCCCTGTGGTAGAACCGTTGGAGCCAGCTCGCACTGGCTGCATCCAGCATGGGGCAGCCCCGGTCACTCCTCAGAGAGGCCACCCCTGCTGCCCCCGATGCCAACACCTGGGCATCTGCACCCAATACACCGTTATAATACCTACTTCTGAAATCGATATGCTTATTACAGTAATAAAATATAGACCTATATTCCCCAACTGACACAGTTGAAACAACATATTTGGTAAAAAGGGAAGAGAAATGTAAACTTCCATATCAAATGAGACTTAAAAATATTTAAATAAAGAAGGAAATCAACTCTCTAGTGGGAAGTGAAAATCAAATTAGTGGTTCTAACTTATGAAATCTGATACATATCACAAAACCTTCCCATAGTTATCTTCATTGACAGCATCTTCTGAGTAGAGACTCAACAACTAAATATCACATCAGGATAGAAGTTATCAACAAAAATTTAAGCAGCAGCTTACTATCCCTGTTAATGCTAATTAATAACAGATATGGTCTGTTAATATCATAAAAATACTAACAAAATACTTTGTATGCATGCAAACTCCTTAAAAAGAAAAAAAAAAAAATGAGTGGAGCAGTAACTGGAGTTACAGTAGGTACCATTAAGATCTAAGCGGCATTTAGATGGTCTTGTAGTACTGGTCTCACCAGTACTATGGAAATTACCGAGTGAGAAGTTTCTCTAAGGAGATACAGTAAAGGAATAAGCAAGAGGACTCTACTGTGCATACATTTGTATGTTAGAACTGGCTGATGGGTGCATTCCCCACGTTAGTTTACTGGGTGTGGATTCTGCACAGCAGCAGAGATTGGTTCAAAGGTATTTACATTTCTGTAAGTGTTGATAAAATGCTTTGCCTCTTGTCAGTCCCAGTGCCACAGCTAAGGAAAACACCACTGTGTGAACTCATACTTTATTAACACCAGGTAATAACACATGGGAACTCTTATTGTAAATGCTATGGCCGTTAAAACAGGTTGTCATCAGCTACAAAACAAAATGATTTGGAAACAGGCCTCTTTATCATCAGTGATTATAAGACCATTTCTTAGAATACGTGCGACACTCACTGTGCAAACCTGTGATGTCTGAAGCAGAACAGGTACAACAGTAGCACAAAACAATGCAAAAAGGAAATGCAGCAGTATTTCAGTGGTATGAATTTAACTACTGAGAGAGAAAAGTTGATATCCACAGACTTTCTAGCCTGAAAAGAGATATATCCTTTTTGAGCAGATGTTTCCAATTTGAGACAGGCTATTTCCTTTTAGTCTCAGTCCTGGGAAATCCTCTGAGTCAGTGGCCTGTGGACAGCAGTACAGAGGAAGTAATTTGCTGCAGGCATCATCATAATTTGTTCTCCTTGCTAGTCTGTACAATAAGTAATGTAGTCTGCAAGCATAAGAAATATCAGTCTGGAAAACAATCTGTTGCTCTGAAATCTTATAAACAGGAATCCCATGTTATCTATGAGGGTTATTTGTTGCCTAAAGAACCCATCTGTCTGGGTTTTTTGCTCTTTGCAAGTGTAGGAAATTGCAGAAAACAGCAACATAGCATGGTGCATTAAACTGCTTTTCACTCCATTGAACCCTGGTGTTGTCTTGAGGGAGTCAGCCAGCAAGTGACTCTCTTATGAGGAGAGGCTGAGAGACCTGGGTCTGTTTAGCCTGGAGAAGAGAAAACTGAGAGAAGATCTTATCAGTGCTTTAAAATTCCTTTTGGACAGGTGTCAAGAGTATGGGACCAGACTCTTGAGTGGTGCTCAGTGTCAGGACAAGGGGCAACTGGCACAAACTGGAACACAGGAAGTTCCATCTGCAGATGAGGAAAAGCTTCTTTACAGTGAGGGTGACAGAGCACTGGAACAGGCTGCCTGGAGAGGTTGTGGAGTCTCCATCTCTGGAGATATTCAAAACTCACCTGAACATGATCCTGTGCAACCTGTTCTAGATGTATCTGCTTTGGCAGGGAGGTTTGGACTAGATGACCTTCAGAGGTCCCTTCCAACCCCTACCACTCTGTGATTCTGTCATTCTGTGACTGAATAACCAGAACCAACAGGGAAGTATATAAATTGCATGAAGCCTCAGCAAAACTGTTCAGCACTATAGATTAAAGAGAAGTGTCAGAAGCAAGCTGTGCTATGCAATTTTTATTTTAGTTTTTGTTTCAAGAGGTGATACAAGTGAATACAATTATTTACTGACAGAATATGGTTATCTGTTAGGTTTCTGGTAGATACTCCAGAAAGAGAAATATTACACTGCTCTGTATTTAACTGACTGATACATTAAAAGAAAGAACCCAAATAAAACAACAAAAAAGTTGGATAATTATGCTGATTCTAAATTCCTTCTAAAATAAGCACATAATAAAGAAATGCATTTGCATAAGAAAACCTGTCAAGATTCTTTACACATATAGAAAATTTTAAATTTGCTAGTAATATGATGGAATAGACATTTATATATATCTTTACAAGTAAGTTAGTTGCTACTTTTGGAAGATATTTTTCAAATTTTTTCTTCAACTGTATAACCAAACCAATCTTAATATACTTTATTAAACAGATGGTGCAGTCTCATTTAAATTTACTTTAATGCATCCATTTCTAAATTACTTCCTAAGACCTTAAATCCTAAAAGTAATAATATCTTATTTGTTGGCTTAAAACCAACTTCCCAGTTCCTTAATTTTCAGAAATCTTCCTATCTTTTGCCCTTCTTAACCTTTGTGTGTTTCTGATGGGTCTTATCTTTAAAGCAGTCAGACAGTTTTGAGGAAGATCTAGTTGTTCTGCTGTCAAGGACCCACCCTAATTTGTCTGCAAAGTTTATAATCTCCATTCTTGTAGGTCATACTTTGTAGAGAAAATGGAGATGCCTCTTTCTCCTTCCTACCCTTCAGCTGATGATAATTATATGAAGTGCTGTTTTGTTAGTGGGACGTTGATGAAACACCTCTGCTTGCTCTTTTCCCTGGGCTTTTTTTTGTCTTGGGGACTAGTTCAGCTTGATCTATAGACTGCCTCACTGCACTGACATAAACAGCTGTAGGAGAAAAAAACCCAAACAGCAAATAATGAACTGGATCTGTAAAATAATTGTAGAGAGAGCTCTAAAATAATCCTATCTGTAATTTCTTAAATACAATATATAGACCCCAGTTTTTCATGTGTGATAATTTTTTGATTAGGAGCTTCTGTTCTTGTGACTTGCTTGTCACTTCCATTGAGCAAAATCATTGAAAGTAATCGCTATCCATATCTGGTTTTTACTTTGCATCTGTTTACAATATAAATCTGCTCATAGGCACACTGGCCCATAATCCAGGCTGTGCAAATCACAAAAGAAATTTTGTAGGGACTGAAGGCTTTTACTGATAGAAGTGATGCAAGTTATTTTTAGATAAATATATTCCTTTCCTTTCCTTTCCTTTCCTTTCCTTTCCTTTCCTTTCCTTTCCTTTCCTTTCCTTTCCTTTCCTTTCCCTTCCTTTCCTTTCCTTTCCACCTGTCGATGGGATGTATATTTGCAGTCAAGAGAGGTGTCCTACCCTTCTTTCATATTCCTTAAAGTACTATTTTCTCAGGTCTAGTCTCCCCTTATCAGTTTCTTGTTTTTGTTTCCTGACTTGTCACATTTCCTCTTCCCATCTTCTTAAAGAATCCCATGGTTTTCACCTCGTTCCATAACATATTTCTCTGTCTTAGCATTTCTTTTAATGGATTTTTGCCCTTCTGTTTTTCCCACTGTTATGCAGGTCTGGGACAGTGACAGCCCAGTGTGAACACAGGAATGTTGCTTGTCAGTCAGTCGTGACTGCAACAGAAATAACTAGTTTTAAATATCTGAATTAAGGTCTTACTATTAGCTAGTAATGATTCATAAAAGAAAGTAGGAGAGAAAGTGTATTACATCCTCTGGAAATTTTTGCCTTGACTGTGGTAAGAGACAGGGAGGCATTTTAAAGTGCAAATAATAAATGCCTATGATAAAATCACAGTGATAAGGTTGAAAGAGGTTACAAATTTCAAATTTTGTTACCTTAAACTGTAATTTCCTTCTTAACTTAGCTGCTTTGCTCTGACTCTACCCTGCAACAGAACTATTTACTCAGGTCTATGCTAAATTTGTTCTGTTCAAGCTTTAATGTCAAAGCACACAGATCTGTGCAAACATGAAATTGCAGCACAATACATCAATAAATATAAAACCCACTACTTTTTAGTGAAAACATGCAAACTTCTATATCAGATCTGTATCACAGTAGGGCTACTGTTCATAACACAAGCCGTCATTACTTTCTTCATTTCTTCATCCCCCGATTTAATACTGTTGCAATATACAGACATTTAAAAATGCTTTCCAAGTAATTCTCATACTGATTTTGAACAGTTAGATATCATCATAACCCTGGAGCATGACATTCAATAGCGTTATGGAAGCACTTCAGGAAGTGCTTTTATTTATTATAATAATTTGATCCATTCCATCTGTTCTCCTCCACTTTCCATTTGATTATTTCTATCCTCTATCTTATCCTTCACTGGAGGTCCTTCTCTAAACCTCTGCACCTCTGTGCCACAGTTCATCACTTTGTATCTAGTACATACTTTATTGTAGCTGTCAATTTTCCCCCATTATTGTTTAAGAACTCCTTTATAACCTTTTTGATGCCTTGTTTGAAATGCCAGCCATCTGGTTCCTTTACAGTTCAGCTGCAGTTAGTCCCTCCTGTAGCAGCTCCCTTAATTTCTGGAAGGGAGCTGTCTCCTGTTCTTAATTAATTTGAATGTTTTTGACTTTCACTCTTTCTTCAATTGGAGTTTAAAGTTTTACCTGTGTACTTCTTTTTTTGGCCCTCTGTGTGATAGTGAAAGTACATCAGTAAATGCTACTGTGGAGGGCTTGGTCTTCAGTTCTCTTCCTAACAGATTAAATGTTGTCTCTAGAGCCTTTTTTAAAAAACAAACAAACAAATAAATAAATAAATAAAAAATCTACATGTACCATTAATACTCATTCCTCTCCAGCAATTTTTAGGTATCTTATCTAGACAACTCACAGGGTTTACCACAGACAAGTAAATTAGTGTGATTTTTTCTCTGGCATCACACACTGAACTGTTTGTCTACCATTTCTGCCTACCTCTAGTCCCCGTGGGGATCCCTTCTTACAGGGAGAGGATGACTGAAAAAAATATGAAAAGGATCTATCATTGGGATTGCTTTCCCCCTCAATAGCTCACTGCTGTTCTGGTTGATTTCTGATGTTCTAGCTCAGAGGACGCTATGGGCTTCCTATGAGAACCTGCTCCTCAGCAACAATTGAGATGAATGTTCAGAGTACTGTTGATAAATATCTCTGTCTCTGTGAAATTCTTATGTTCATAAACTTGGTCTCAGGTGTCAAGACTTTGTCTCTTAGGGCTATAGGCTGCTTATGCAGTGCATACCCATCTAGTGCCTGCCCCAATGCAGGTAATCACATAGATGTATGATGGATGCTAAATATAGTTCATTGGGAAATTTTACTTTTTCTTGTTGGGGGTCTGCCTGAAGGCATAAATGGCTTAAGGTACTTCTGTGTCTGATTGATTCAATTGACTTCTCTTTATGTGATTAGCTTCTGAGTCCAAAGAAAGATAATGGTTTTGCTGCAATTTGTTTGCCCAGTTCCCATGCTCTGGAAGTGCTGGAGCACTTCTTACTCAAGTAAGAAACTAGATTGCTTTCCTGCCTCTGCATTTCTGTCAGCTTATCAGAGGAGGATCAGCCTGAACAGCTAGCTATCATGTATCCTCTTGTGGTGTTTTCACTCTTTCGGCTTGCAGCCAAACACAGCCTGCTCTCTCACTCCCTACCCCCACAACCCCTCAGGGGAGTAGGGGAGAGAATTGGAAAGATAAGGGCAAGGTGACTCATGGGTTGAGAAAAAACTATTTACTAATTAAAATAAAATTTTAATGATAACAACAGTAATAACAGAATATATAAATAGTGATGCACAGTGCAATTGCTCACCAGCCGCTGACCGATGCCCAGCCTGTGCCAGCCAGTGATTCTGGAGCAGAGACAGCCCCGAAACCAAAACCCTGGAAAAGCAAGCCCGAGTGATCCCCTAGAGAATATCCTTGATTCAAGTCAACCCTGGTTAATACACTGAACATGACATGATGTGGTGTAGAATATCTCATTGGCACATCCAAATACCAATTTGGTGTTTTGCTATTTACTATGCTTTTCCCCTCCCAGTCCTTTCATTTGCAAACTACCCAAACACTGAAACGAAAGCACAGCTGTTCTGGCTAATAAGAATAAAATTAACTCTATCCTAGCAGGATAAGCAGTGAAGCAGCAGTGAAGAGGTCACATCAAAAAACTTAAAATGTTCTGTTTTCTTTAAAGGTCTTTTTAATCTCTGTTATGGTCAAGGAAACACAAAGACTGTGATCAGGAAGACATGGGTCTCATACTGCGCAAGACTAGTGAAGGATTATGCAGATGTTGGAGTCACCTAGGAATTTCAAGATTCATTCTTATTTTCTCAAATGTTACTTTTATGAAATGGGCCGCTATGGCTAGGAGTTAAATGAGTAATCAACCTCTTCTAGAATCCTTGATATGTTTGCAGTGAAGAATATGCACTTAGTAGACCTTGTAAGAGGACTAACAGATAAGGCAGAATATGAACACGAATTACATAAGATCCTTTTGGAGACTGTCCATGTTTTTGCTCATGCACAGAATTGTATGTATTTAGTCAAAGGGGCTAAGATCAGAAAAAATTTAGGTTGTTTAAACCTATTAAGTATCTCCTATTAGAATTTCAGTAGCTACAGCCTATAGCTGGAAAAATGCTAGGAAAGCCTTTATTGCCAGGGATCAATTAGTTACTACATATAATATTAAGATTGCATTTGTTATTGCTTATATTGCTTATACTGGCATTCTATGCAGGTCCTTCAAGAAACCACTCATGTTTGTTTGATTTTCTTTCATTCTTCTTAAGGAAGTCATGTTTAAGGAAGTTGCTAAGATCAGAGTATAAAGATAGGATTTAGCTGATTGAGTGCAGACATTTCCATTTAGATTTAGTTTCCAGAGTCTACTTTTATAATCAAGGAACTAAGTTGCTTTTTTTGGCAGTTCCAGGGCACTGGGCTGGTCACATTGAAGTATCTTTCTCTTGGATGACAGTAGTTAAACTCTGCAGATGTTACAAACAGACATTTGTATTTTTGGTGTCTAGAATTAAGTAAAGTTAAACCTAATATAATTGTCAGTTTGATGTATCCTGAGGGCATGTGTGAAGAGGTCACATCAAAAGACTTGAGCTGTAAGAAAATTGTTTTAATATATGTCAGTGAAAAGATTTCTATATTCCTGTATAGAAGGACAACTCTTCACTTAGAAGCATTTAGGGGACAGAAGTTTTATTCAGAAATTATGGTATATGAAAATCTAGCAAAGAATAAAATTACAGTTTTGGGGGAATTTTGAGAAAGCTTTTATTTGGAAATTTTAAAAAGAAAGAAAATATTGATTTTAAGTGACACTTTTCATTGAAAATATTATTGTAACTTCATCTACTTTTCACTGCATTCTTCTATTTCCTGTTTCATTCTGTTTATAATTTTTCTTAATCCTGTTTTTGAACATGAAGGAAAAAAAATGCCTAGAAATAAATGACTGAAGAGAAACAAAAATTGATTTAATATTTTTATTGGAAAAAAGTGAAAATGTTAACAATTGAAAAATATGAACAATAAAAACTTTTTTCCTTCAGCCATTCTTTTGATTTTTGATTCTGCACTCAGTTTAAAAAAAAAAATGGAATTGAAGATTTTAAATTTTGACTAATTTTCATATCATAGCTCACCTTATAATGAATTGCATGTCAGTATATATACCTTTTTTGCTTATTTTCTTTCACAGAATCACAGAATGTTAGAGATTGGAAGGGACCTCGAAATATCATCTAGCCCAATCCCCTGCCAGAGCAGGAACACCTACCACTCCTCCCAGCTTTGTATCATCAGCAAACTTGCTGACAGTACACTCTATTCCCTCATCCAGTTCATTGATGAATATGTTGAATAGTACTGGTCCCAGTACTGACCCTTGAGGGACTCCACTAGACACAGGTCTCAAACTAGACTCTGCCCCATTGACCACAACTCTCTGGCTTCTTCCCACCAGCCAGTTAACAGTCCATCCCACTTTATTATTTTCAAAACCGGAATACCTTGTATTTTCTTGAACATTCCAGAATTTTAAAAGCTTTCTATGACTTTTCTGGGAAAGATTTCAAATAGTTATATTCTTCTTCTTATTATTATTATTTAAAAAAACCCAAAACCTAATATTCACGAGAAAGATATTATTGCTCCCTATTGAGATATTTTATTTGATGCTGAGACTTCACTAGTATTGTGTATGAAATTCACAGAACGTGCTGTCAGGATATCTTCTAGTGCTTTTGAAATTCTGATTTCTAGTTTTCTTTCATGTGTTGTGAATTATTAATATTTTCAGTTTTTTCATGGCTTAATTATATATCCTTTGTGTTCTGCCAATTTTTCTGTCTATTTAATTCATACTCAAATTCTTCTGAACTGCCCAGCCTGCATGTCAGATCGTTAACCATACTCCCTAGGTCCCTTGCATGTAACAATCTTTTACCTGTCTCCTTGTGCTCCTGGTATAAAATTTTCCACCTTAAACTTTACCTTAGCCTAATGTGAGAACTGATAGCATTATCACCAGTGTTACTTCATGGAAGAATACTGGAAGAACTTCTTGGAAATGCTATTTAGAATCTTCCCCCATCCCCTGCACTCCAGTCATCACCAGGTTCTCATCTTCAATAAATCCCATTACTCTTAATTCCCTCCCACTACAAACAGGCTTTTGTTGGAAGAGCATCATCATTGGGAAGAAATGCAGCTTTCCCCATGGTACTAGTGGGCAATTGTTACAAAGCACTCTCCTGGCTCGCTCAGATAACTTTGAAATTGTGGACAACAGAGAAGTAGCAGGGAAGGAGTGTTTCTTAAGAACCTAGAGGTAATGGATCTAAGCATAAAAATCTGTAAAGTAAATAAATTAGAACAACTGGAACAAGTGGAATATATTCTTTTTAATCTTTACTGGTCTTAGATATTATTTGTAACAAAAACTCAAAAAATTTTGAGAAAATCTTTTAACATTTTTTTAACTGCTAATGATTCACGTCATACTAAAAAAAGTCTTATTCAGTTTTGTTGCTGTTGTTGCTACTAAATAAGTTAATTTTGCTGCTCTTTGTCTAAATAAGCCTGGAAATATTCTGAGAAAATGGAAGATCCCTCCTTTAGGAGGAGAATTCATGACTGTGTGTATATTTTGTGGATTTTTGATAGCAGTAGTGAAATTTAGAGCATATATCTTGTAATATGTTAAAAAAAACTTTTAAACAATTTTTCTGATATTAAAAAATTGAGCCTGTTTACAGGGACCAGCATCACAAATTACAGAAAATTATTTCCGTTACTATATTTTATTTCTAGAACTTATAAGTAAAACCTCATTTGATTACTTTCAAGGCTATTATCAATAAAACATTCTAGCAACACGGAATATCATCTGTAGATCCTGAGACTGTGTTCTTTACTTCTGTACTTTTATATTGTACAGGAATGGGTGGCACAGGTGAAAGACTTGATTTTATAAAACCCTTTTTAATGCTGCTCACCCCCTCTCCCTCTCCCTCTCCCTCTCCCTCTCCCTCTCCCTCTCCTTCTCCCTCTCTCTCTGTATGTATTTACAATAATAACAAGTTTTCAGCACTACAATAATTATTTTGAGCTTTACCTTTATTGCTTTCTCACTTGTATGACAATTCCATCATTCAGAGTGTGAAATATGCAAGTTCCTTCAGGATAGGAAAATAGTATATTGGTCTTGTGTGTATTGCTAGAAGAAAAAAAAAAAAACAAAACCATGAATAGCTATCATTTTTTGATATTGAAAGCAAAGTTGCAACCTGGGCTCAAACAAACTTGAGTATTTTAAATGGACTGCTGAGACTTTCCTTGAAACAAAGGGAAAAATACACTTCTAGAGGCAATTTAGACCCTAGAATGTCTCTTTTTTTATTATTATTTTTTTTTATTTATTTTGGCATCCTAGAATGAATGCAGTCCAAACTGAAATATCTTTCTCAGATACATTTGGCCAAAGGCACAGAATCTCATTCATTGTGTGCACCACCAAATTCTGTTTGCATCTGTTCATGTGAATCTTAGGCAGCTATCTTTCAAGAACAGATAGACCACTTACTTTTCAGTAGCACAAAAATCCTACAGGATCTTAAAACCTATTAACAGCTCCCTAGACATATAAACTTCATTAAAAACCCCTGATGACCCAATGTTTTGGAAGTAATTTGAGTGCACTTAATTAATTCAAGACATATTTTCATGACACAAAGCTTTAGCAGAAATACCAGTCTTAAGGATTCCCATCTGTCAGACATCTCAGTGCTCTTTCCTTGTTCTTGTTTGCAGAGTCTTTTGTATAGCTGGCTTGGGTTGATTTGGAGGATGAATAGGCAGTGAGAGGATTGCATTTACCCAGTTCTCATCTGCTATGCAGTATGGGACCCCAGTTTTCTCAGGACTGCTGAGATAGGAAAACAATTTTTTTAAACCAATGTTGCATACTACATTCTGTGATTGCAGTGAATTAATTATAAAGAAGAGGAAAGAGGAAGAACAGGATTGACATCACTTTTGTGAAGTTGGTTGCTACAGTATTTGCCTAGGAGATGTAAAACCTCAGTTCTTAGGGATTGTTAAGCTGGGATAGAATGAACTTCGAAGTGTTTCTATAAAAAGCCTGAGATTCTGTAAGTCCCAAATGGAACTGATGGAACGACTGAATTATAGATATTAAAAAGAAAAAAAAAAAAAAAAAGGCAACAAAAGCTTACAATAGCAATCCAGTAATATATTTACCTATTTAGAGTGGGATATGTCATCTGTTTCTCAAGAAATAATATTTTAATTATGGATAAAGAATAAGCAAAGAGAAAAAGTGTCACTGCATTAAAGTTTTTGTACAGTCTAATCCTTATTCACCTAAAAAGATGGTACACAAATGGGATCTTCTTTACTTAGAAGGACTCTAAATGTAGTCCTTCATGCTTTGCTGGCACTGACATCAGGCGATCGTTTCCCATGTTACTGAAGTGCTTTAGTCACCTTAAAAAGCTTTTTGACATTTTAAATTAACATACTGCTGAAAAAGATAGAAACCATTCATACACAAAAGCTCTGTAGCTAACATTTTTCTTTTTCAAAGGGCAAACTGAAAAAAATAGGGATATGAAAGCAACTCTGCTGAGAAGTTAATGATTTTGAATACAAAATGGATATGAATTGTAGAAATTGTCTCTTATTTAAATGTCAAGAAACAAGGGGGGAAAAAAAAAACAAAGTGGGGATCCAAATCAAAATGAATAAATATAAATGCAAAAGCCTACTGGAAATAAGGGAACATGACGGAAGACTGTTGTTAGAAAGTGCAGGGATTACATGGAATTGCCAAAAGTCAAGCTGCCTTAAACTTCTGGAAAATAGTAATAAAATAGTGACAAATAGGAACTTCAGCAATATTAGTAAAAAGGCATTTAGAGAGAACTGAGCTTCAGTACATCCATTTCCACTAGCAGAGGTGATGTTGAATAAGGAAGCTAAGGAAGAGTGAATTATGGGAATGAGGTCATGGAAATAAGCCTCATTTCAGGCTTCTATATACCTAAAAGATGGACCACACCCCCATGAATCAATTTAGGGAAAAATGAGAAGGAAACGAGAAAACGGAAAACATTCGAAGAGACAACATGAGTTTACAGAGAGACTGACATGATAGAGCAATGCAATATCTTATCAACATTTCAAGCTGTGGTGGTTTCACTGGGCTAGCACTGCAGAATTAATTTCATAATTTCCTAATTGCTTTTCAGATTTCATGATTGGTTTTAGCAATTCATATTATTACAAGAAAGAGTTGGTAGTGTAAATTTTTATTTTCTGTTATTTCTGCTTCACTTAAATATTGAAATATTTCCAATCAATATATAAATATTAAGGTGTTTTTTTCTATTCTAAAGTTAGTTATATTAGCCTGTTTACTGAGAATAAGAGATTACAAATATTTATCTGTTTTTCCCATATTAACAATGAAAAAAATGTTCATGTTCATTTTTTTTTTTAAACTCAGGAAATTATGATTGTGTTATTTTGAGGAGAATTTCATGAAACCAAGAAGATAATAATGGCTGTGACTTAAAGAAAAAATCAATACTACTTTAAAAATGACTGTAGTAGTACCTTCCACATTCTATTGAATGTTTTTGAGATGCTGTTGATGAACTGGTTTTATTGCAGATTTTATTGCCTTGACAGAATCAATAATCCTACTATTAGTAAATTCAGTAAAACTAAAAGTCTTAGATTATTCCCCATACTCCACACACCTCCCTAAAATATATAAAATGTTTTTATTAAAGTTGAGTATCTGCTGACATCTGAATAAGTGTGTAGATTTATTTAAAACATGTTCTTCTCTATTGATATTTATACATGCAATTTCACAATTACATAGGTAAAAAAAAGATAGAATTGAACCACAAGGAACTTCTCCCTCCATTGAAATTTTCATAGGAAAGAACTGTAATCAGAAATATCTCATGAAAGCTTTTTTTGAACTTTTAATTTCTTTTGCTATCCTGATGGCCATGAACACTTTAAACTTTAGGAGCGATTAAATTTGAGCCATGTTTCTTATAAAAGTCTTGTAAATGATGTGTGACTGCAAAATGAGAAAAAAAAATAGTAATCTTAATTTGTGACATGTCGTGTTAAGTCAATATGCAAATTTTCCTAGCTTAATACTGTCTAAAGGCTTCAAAATAAAAATCCTCTTTTTTATTTGTAGAAATAAAATGATCATATAAAAAAAAACCCAAACACAGCCCAGAAACAAAAAAACCTCAACTTCTGTTAAACTCCAAGATACTTTCCAAGACTTATTTCTTTGGTTAAGTATTTTTGAGATTGAAAAAAAAGTGCAAACAGGCTTTAAATAAGATGTTTTAATTATGATGATTAGGGGCCTGGAGCATCACCTGTATGAGGAAAGGCTGAGAGAGCTGGGACTCTTCAGCCTGGAGAAGAGAAGGCTGAGAGGGGATCTTATCAATGTCTATAAATACTTGAAGTGCTGGGGCCAAATGGATGGTGCCGGGCTCTTTTCAGTAGTACCCTGTGACAGGACAAGGGGCAGTGGACAAAAACTGGAACACCAAAAGCTCCATGCAGACTTAAGGAAAAACTTCTTTACTGTGGTGGAGCACCGGAATAGGCTGCCCATAGAGGTTGTGGAGTCTCCATCTCTGGAGATGTTCAAAACCCACCTGGACGCTTTCCTGTGCAACCTGCTCTAGATGTACTTGCTTTGTCAGGGGGGTTGGACTAGAAGATCTTCTGAGGTCCCTTCCAACCCCTACCATTCTGTGATTCTGTGATTTATCTCTTCTATCTATTGCATTTACATCAGACTTGATAAAAGGTTTTTCTTTCTCTCCCCTTATTAATTATAAAGCCTAATAACAGTGAAAAAGATTAATTACAGAATCTACTTCCATTAGTTACGGCATTCAATGATTGTTTTATTTTTCAATGGATTATGCTTAATGTAAATCTGGATTTCAATTATTTTTTTCCAAAAACTATATAACTCTACTATTTATAAATTTATTTTTACTGAAAAAATATTGCAACAGCAATTCTGTTTTGAATTATGAATTTCTCAACTTTTGGAAGTTCATTCAAATATTATTGTGAATACTATAATGTAAAATATTTAGTAGTAACCTTTGTTTTGATTTAGTAGCAATTATTTCATAGTCATAGATTTACAAAACATCAGGTATCAACATTTATGAATGTTAACTCTTCTTACAAAAATAATTTTCAGTGTTTCACTTTAATGTTTTTTCAAATGGCTGGTGAATATTTTTCTTTATAAAAATGTTTACAAAAAGCTTCATTAAGATATCCCTTTGCCACTGAGGGTCTCAACTAATGGTTTGTAAAATTAACATCGCTCAAAATGACTGGTTTTGCAGCCTATTCTCAAGAAGACCTCTAAATCTAAAATAAAAGAAGGGAAGTGAAAATCTTTTTCTTCTGTAACAGTTTTTTTCAATAATTGCTGACTTTTTTCACATAATGTTACCTGTTTTGGAACAAAAATTGTTCAGATGGATCTATACAATCTCACCCTTTATCATATTTTTTTCCTTGAGAAATAATATTTGATTTGGTGTTTCATTTTAATATGTCAGTTAGAATTAGAAAAATCTATTAATATAATTATTGTTTTTATTTTAAAAATGTGACTATGAACCTATTCTTTAAGAAAAGGCATGCATTTTCTTGCTTCTTTATCACAATTGATTGTCTACTGTCAAGAACAAACTTAGTGTTTGTCTTTAATTTCTGATTTTAATGGGAGTTTGAATTAAAGTATTTAAAAATGATAACATAAAATGTCTGTGATAAAGAGGCAATAAGGGACAGTGTTCTTAACAAGATCCTGGAGATGGGAAGTTATGTGTTCCTAATTGTTTGTGGAGTTTAGTTTATAGTCTGTAAAGTTTTGATCTCTTTTGTCATATATTTTCATTTAAGCTTAATTTTGTAAGTACCATCATTTAGCTTAAATCTAATTGGTGTTTACTCCATAATGATTTATTTTAACACTTCTTTCTCCTTCCTTTGATTTGTTAATTATGGATTATTAATTATGTCTTTCTGCAGTTTGAATTTCCTTTGAGGCTTTTGTTATGGCTAGTATTATATTTGGAAAACAGTTACTCAAGGAACATAAAAGTAAAGGAAGCGATGACAATGGTGACTAGAAAACAGATAAATCTTGATTTTCATTCCCTGCTGTATGTTTAAGGTGGAAGGGTACACGCTAATGAGATGATATTAGACCAAACTCCGAAAAGTTATGAGAAGGGAAAACTACAAGTCAACAGCTAAAAATGTGCTCTTACATACGACAGCCATCCTTCAAACTGTATTGCAATAACACAGCAATATGCACAATCCTAGTGTAACTTGGACTAAAAGCATTGGAGCCTGAAAAAAAATTGCCGCAGAATAACAGAGTGGCTGAGCTTGGAAGAGACCTCTGATGGTCATATGACCCAGCCCCCCTGCTCAAGCAGGGTTACCCAGAGCAAGTTACCTAGGACCATGTCCAAACAGCTTTAGAATACCTTCAAGATGGAGACTACACAACCTCTTCAGGCAACCTTTGTCAGTGTGCAATCAATCACCTTCACAGTACAGAAGTATTTCCTGATGTTCAGAAGGAAACTCCTGTTTCAGTTTGTGCCCATTGCCTCTGGTCCTATCACTGGACACCATTAAGAAGAGCCTAGCTCCCTACTCTTTACACCCTCCCTTCAGATATTTACGAGATCCACTGAGCTTTCTCTAGGCTAAACAGTCTCAGCTCTCAGTTTCTCCTTAAATGAAAGATGGTCTATTTAGTTACCCTAGTGGCCAGCCCTTTGCTGGATTCTCTCCAATAGTTCCCTCTTTCTTTTGTACTCTTGTGCCCAGAACTGGACCCAATACTGCAGGTGTCACCTCACCAGTGTTGAATCAAGCGGAAGGATCACCTCCCTTGACCTGCTGGCAACAATTCTTCTAAAGCAACCCAGGAGATTGTTGCTGGTCTTTGCCACAGGGGCACATTGCTGGCTCATGTTCAACTTGGTGTCCATCAGGACCCCAAGGTCCTTTTCTGCCAAGTTGCTTTCTAGCCAGTCAGTCCCCTGCACGTACTGGTGCTTGGGGTTATCCCTCTGAAGTGCAGGACTTAGCACTCCCTTTTGCAGGACTTCATGAGGTTCTCATCAGCCCATTTCTTCAGCTTATCAAGATCCCTCTGGATGGCAGCAAAACCCTATATTGTATCCGCCACTACTTCCAGTTTGGTGTTATCTGCAAACTTGGTGAGGGTACACACTGCCCCATCATCCAGGTCATGAACGAAAATGTTAAGCAGGTTTGGATCTAGTATTGATCCCTGGGGTACACTACTAATTATTGGCCTCCAACTAGACTTTGTGCCACTGATTCCCACCCTTTGTGCCCTGCTGTTCAGCCAGTATTCATTTCTCCTCAACTGTCATTGATCATACAGTTACATGACAGTGTGGTTCTCCTGTTATTATAATGAAGTCCTTTAAGTGTAAAATATTCTCATCAGAAAGAATTACATTTTACTATTCCTTTTCTTAGATTTTATTTTATTTTTTTTTTTTTTTTACTGTAACTTTCACACATGTTTTGGAGCAGGGTATTGCTGTCATGTCTTGGCAACATGTTTTAATTGTACTGAATTATTAGAAATGCATCCACATACTTTGACAATGAATAACATGTACTTTAACACTGTAATATAACGTATTTAATATGTATATAAAAATATTTTGGAAATGGTCAGTATAGATATTGCACTTTCAGAGGAAAATATCTAGGTCAGTCTTCAACCTTCAAAGTCCCAAACTGATAATTATTCATAACAATTGCAACTCCACCTCTCCACTCCATTGCACTTCTGTCTTTTTAAGAAGAAAAAAAAAAAAAAAAAAAGAAAAAAAAGAAAAAAGTATCCAATTTCCAATGTAATAGAAATTCCAGTAACAGAAAATGCTGAGAAGTATCCTCAAGAAGTGTTTAGTAAAAAAGTTGTCTCTACAATATGCTATCCGACATGAAGAGGGTAAAAAATTCATGCCCAAGTCATATATAACACAATTCTGTCCTAGAAATAACCAGATAAAATTAAATTGATGTCTTAAAAAGATCTTTATTATAATGGTCACAGAGAACAGACTATTGTTGTATTGTTAGTAAGAAAAGAATTAGAATAAAATGGCCAGTAGAAAATAAATAAGATAGAGAAGCTACTATTAAAAGATCATTGAAAGTATTGTCTGAAAAATCATCAATTCAATATTTCATGCTTCCAGATTTTCATAAAATGTATATCTGCTTCAGCAAAAGAAGGGAAATTGATTATTGTCATGCTGTTTTTCTAGTGTTTTTTGCACTGTTTTTTATACCTTTTTGATAATACCTTTGAAAGCACTGAAAACATAGGTTGCATTTTGCAGATGTTGCTAATGGGAAACCAAGCTATAGTGAATACTGAGGTGGCATAGAAGCTAACCAAGATATCATCATCAGTTGCAGCTTGCAGAGTAGTCTGCAAGGATAAGGCCATGACATTCCTAGTACAGCCTGCCTTCTATGGACTGCTGCGTAGGATAAAGTCATGGGGAACAGACGTGACAGAATATTGAGAGGTGGGAAAAAGGATGTCTGCGCAAACTGTACTTGACAGTTCACCAGAAGTACTCTTTGACCTAGAGTTTGGGAGACCCCCTAGACTGTCTCAGATTGAAAGAATAGCAGAGATCTGCAGGTACTTGGCAAGAAATCTGTTGGAACCTTAACTGGCTCCTCTGCCTCACTTAACCAGCTCTCTATAACTTTTGTATTGCCATATTTTTCTAACTAGCTTAGCTGACTGGAACAAGATTTGCAAAATACATTGACAAACTAGAATGAAGCACACCATGGTCTTCATATAGTTCTTGTCTTTTTGGGGAAAGTAGTTACAATAATATTATTGTTGGGTATACATCTGTATTCCAGTGCATTTAGAAACAAAGAATGTTCTACCTTTTATCTTTAGCATTTTGTAACAATTAATACTGTCTCTAATGCTACTTAGTAAAAACCTAAATGTATTCAAGCTTTTTAAAGAAAACTCTCTAAAGATCCCTTCCTTATCTTTTAAAATAATCTGCAAATGATTCTCTTGTTTTAACCCAGAACCTCTTCTAAATAGGTCAGTTGTGGTGCCAAATACAAATGATGTTAAATTTGGCAATTATCTGATGTGTTCAAGGGAAAAAGGAATGATTTTCATTTCCACACATGTGATTGTCTACAGGAATATGTTCTTTTAAGGTTTTCTCTGTCTCTTCCTATAGTTTTCTCGTGGTACATTGATGAAAGTGCTGTTCATAACTTTTCCCTCTTTGAAACACAGAAAACAACAATCAGTTGCCCAGAAAAATCTCGCACCAAAGTTTCTTTGTGCTTGTTTATGAATCCGACTATATATCTATCTTGTTTTATTAGATCATTCTATTACATATCCAGCTAACCTGGAAGTCAGCAGCCAACATAGACAAGTTGACTTCCTCCCAGCTGCCTAATCATGAATTTTTAAATAGAATGTAGTAAACAAAACTTGTAGTAACTATAGAGCAATTTGCAAAAGAAAAACAAAACACACACCCCCAGCCCCCTCCACGCCCCTTCCAAGGATGTAGTTGCTGCATTCATCTCAACAACTGAATAATTATTCTCATCTATCTTTCTTATTTTAGTCAGTGTCTGATCTCCATTATAATATATTGGTTGTTTGCTTTGTGTGATCCTGCTTGCCAAGATACATTTTCTGTTCAGGTGCTCTGATGTCACAGTAACACAGTTCAAGATCTTGAAGCCATATTTTATTGTTTTTCTTAAACTATATTGTCTTAAAGGAGACTAATTTCTAAAAGGGACTAGCTGTTTGTCAGCAGTTAAGTCAACTCCAGGAAACAGATGAAATCTCAATTTGAAAGCCATGAGTTCATTTATTATTACAGTATGTGCTATTGTTAACAAAGTCTTATGAAACAAAACTGTTCCATGATTGTTATATTCTCTTTCATTTAAACTAGTTGTCTCACAGATACTTATGGGAGAAAATACAAGCATAAAAAATTCTAGTTAATGTCTGTTTCTGTAAAAGTTATCTTCTTATCAAGTTACTTCTTTTTATCAGTTTATGTATACATATACACATACATGCATACACAAAAATATTTATCTATAGATACATACTCATATATACTATGCAACCTGTCTGCTTCTGTGGCTAGAGAAATATGGCTAGTGTGGAACTGTACTCTGCTCAAAGGTATCAGATAAAAGGGGCCTCATATCTTTTCCCTAAGGGTTATTTAGAGTTTTATATATGCTGCTGTCCTGTAATATTGCCAGTTGAATAGCAAAAAAGTAAATTTGTTTCAGGAATCTTGACACAGAACTGGTATCCACTTCCTATACTTCAATTTTTCCTGAATAATTTTTTTTAATCAGAGAAGATGGAGAAAAAACTGGCTATTTGTTCAGCTCAGAATCAAATAACCTCCGTTTCAACCACAGCTTTACTTAGCAAGCCTAATAATATTTTGCACCTTGCCAAGATAGCATTTATCTACATCTTGGGGGAATGAAAGAAACTCAAAGGCCAGTAGGGAACAACTTTATATGATGATTCTTGTAAAAACAGTACTATGTACACTGGAAGAGTCTCGCTTACTAGAATGCCTGTCACAAATACTTCAACATATGTCTTTATGTATAGCCTCCTAAACCATTCTTTCTCTCTCTGAAGGTTGATTTCTGAAACACCTCTCTCTCTTTTTTTGAGCTGTTTTGCCTAGAATGGAAAGTGTTCCCATATCTGCTTGCTTACTATATAGATTCCTGCAGACTTTCTTAAATTAAGTTTGATTGTTGCATTTAATTTCAGGAAGGCTTTAATTCTTGTGAGATGGCCTCACTTTTCAGTCACTCCCAGTTACAGTCATTTAATCATTTAACTCAGTGCAAACAGTCCATCAGGTCTTTAACAGCAGAACAATGACACAAAAAAATGGAAATCCATATTATGAAAGAGGTCCTAAATCAACCCCTACTGATTAATTCCCCCTTTATTCACAAAGCCTAACTCATCCTGACTGAATCAATCAAAAAGCTATTACTTTCATACTTGCAAGTGTTACTTTCAAAATCAATAAAAACTGAGTTCATTTTTAAGATGCAATATATTACCAGAATAAAAGTTCCCATTTACTTGGGCTAGAGATTTATCAAAAACTGTTGTAGTTGGAAAAATCTTGTTTGTTGGTCCTGTACATTTTTTAGTGTTTTGTAATTTTCAACTTAGTCTGGGTTTTTTTCAGTTTCGTTTATTTCAATAGCTGGATTTCTATTAGTTTTGACAATGTATTTTTTCTGCTTCTGTACATGAAAGTGTTTTCTTTATGATCAGTGATTTCACAGGAATTCTTTCTGTCCCATATACCATGTTTTCATTCTGTTTTTTAACAAGGCAACAGTAAAAGTGGTCCAAATTTGAGGACTGATGGGTAAACAGGAGCCACCTGGAAAAGCAGAGCAAAAGCAACTTTGCCAACATGCTGACAAACCTGATGAGCAGAGCTTTAAACCACATTCAGAGCTGAAGGGAAATTACAACCAGGCTAAGTGTGGAAGTAGTAGACAGTGGTGGAGAGCAAAGGGTGCAAGATGGCAGGAACAAGAGATGCTCCAGGAACAATAAAACAGGGCAAAAGAGAGCCCTCTTGAAAAATGCACAAATGCATGCAGCCTTGGAAACAAGGAGGAGGAACTAAAGCTCCATGTGCAGATGATGAATTGTGACATTACTGATGCTGCAATAACTGAGATGTGGGAAAGCTTGCATAAATTGAGTGCTAAAAAACCAGGAAAGCTGTGATGCATTGATACAGGCTCTTCAAGAAGGGCAGGCAGGACATAAGTGGAGAAGAGGTTGTCCTTTATGTTAAGGAGCAGCTTGAAGGTATGTAGCTCTTGTATAGAGCAGACAACAGCCTCGTTGTGAGCTTGTGGTAACTTGGAAATAGAGAGTGAGTATGACATTGTGGTGGGAAATTGTTCCAGATCACCAGATTGGAGTCAGGAAGCTGACAAATTCTCCTTTAAATAACTAGATAAAGTCTCTGAATCACAGACCCTGGGTCTTACAGGAGAGTTTAAACTACCTTTGTTATAAGACAAGGTTTTGATTGATTTGGGGTGAAAAAGATCTCAGTTTTAGAGATGTCTCAGTCTGTCCCTCCAGTGAGTTTGACCTATGCCACAGTGTATTAGAACCCTTCTCAGGTGATACACTGTACGGGAGATATCTGTGTCCTAAATTCATGCACACATGTGGCATAGCGTATTACATGATCTGACATGCATGACTTACTATGATTTTATGGAAAAATAAGATACTATATTGAGTAAAAAATTGTATGCATCATTTAAACTTCATATTCTGAAACTTTATTATTGCTTTAGCAATAATATATTTTGCTTATTTATTATTCTTCTTTAAAAGGAAAAAAGACAAAAATTAAAAATAAAACCCAGGATATTTTGCATTATCTCACTGCTGGATTTACTTACAGTGTTTAGAGAGAATTTATTTTCACAGTAATAGGAAAAGCAGACAAGCATCCCAGAGGAGAATGTGAAGAGAAGCTTCTCATTGTTAGCCTCATCTCTTCTATATGTTAGGCTTAGAAAAGGTGTTATTGACTAGTTTCTCCTATTCTACCAAATAGAAACAGATAATTACTGTCCTCCTAGGACTACATTGCACTTAAAGTCAGAATACTCTAGACTACGCTGGCCTCATTATGTGTTACTATTCAACAAAACTATTTTCTACATTATAGTGTGTTAATATTTTTTTT
>NW_010329318.1:12573-20635 GCF_000700745.2 Antrostomus carolinensis | reverse complement strand
CTATTTCAGCTAAAAACCAGGACAATATGATGTGGAGGAGAAGAGAAAAATGAAGGCAGATGTCCCCTCCTTGTCTTGGCTCCCTGAGGAAAAGGTGTAATTGCTGCCAAGGCCCACCAGACGGCTCACAGACTGCGGCCATGGAGACGGCTTTGCCCTGCCAGCCACCACTGCTGCTTACAGAGAGATACAGGATCGGTCCCACCATGTTATCATACCAAAAACCTGCACCCCACAGCACAGCACAATGACAGCCTCAATCAGAAAAACACCTCTAAGCCCAGTCCAACGCCTAGAGCTGGTTAAACCATGTAAAAATACCGGCTAACAGCATATAAGGCAAGTAAGGTTCTACAGAACACAACTCTCAAAACAACTTCGAGAGCACGAGAAACAAAGCTCTGATCAGCGCCGAGTCAGAGGCCACATAACGAATCTTATAGCAGTTTTGTTTTAACAGTCAAATCTGTGTCAAATCTGGAATTACCTCAACCCTTTGAGCCCCACGTTGGGACCAAAAAGTCTGTGGTGGTTTCACTCCTCTGGTTAGCACCCAAACAAAGCCCCTCTCTCGCTCTCTGCCTGCACAGGGAGTAGGGGACAGAAACAGAAGGGTAAAAGGAGGTAAACTCGTGCGTTGATCTAAAAAAAATGTACTAATTGAAATAAAATAATAATAACAGTAATAACAGAATATGTAAATGAGTGATACACAGTGTAATTACTCACCACCCACCAGCTGATGCACAGCCTGTCCCCAGCTAGTGATCCTGGAGCAGAGACAGTTCCAAAACCAAAACAGCAGTCCCAGAAGAGTGAGCCCAAGTGATCCCTAAGAGAAATCTCCCCACTTCCTGGTCAACTCTTGTTGATATATTGAACATGACATGATATGATGTGGAATATCTCATTGGCGTAGCCAAATGCCAATTTTGGGTTTTGCTAATTACTACGCTTCCCCCCTCCCAGTCCTCTGCACTTGCAAACTATCCAAAACACGATGACCTTAGATGTCCAGCAGCAACTCAAACATTAGTACCACATCAACATTCTTCTCATAACAAATCCTGCACTGCAATGAAAGCACAGCTATTCTAGCTACTAAGAAGAAAAGATTCCATTAGGTTTATAGTTATGGCTCAGGGTTCAGAGATCCACGAAGCCTACAGCTCCAGGGACTCTGGGACTGGAAAAGGCATGTCAATGGGACCATGGCACTACATCAACATTGCTTCCTTCACACCTTTCTAGTCTGGGACACCCATGGTGCTCAGGACATCAGCCTCAGCCCAAAGATTCCACTAGGCAGCCAGACAGGCAGGTAGCCAGGCACCCAACCAGGCAGGTAGCCAGGCAACCAGCCAGGCAACCAAACAGCTCACCAGGAAGCCAGCCTAGCAAGGAGCCAGGCAGGTAGCCATGGAGCCAGGCAGGTAGCCATGGAGCCAGGCAGGTAGCCATGGAGCCAGGAAGGCAGCTATGGAGCCAGCTAGCCAGCCAGCCATGGAGCTAGCCAGTCAGCCAGCCATGGAGCCAGGCAGGCAGCTATGCAGCCAGCTAGCCAGCCATGGAGCCAGCCCACCACATAACCAGCCAGTCAGGCAGACTCCCTCAGTCTGTCTTTACAGCCCCAAACTTCCCCCTCACTGTGCGGAGATGGTGATTTTTACAACAGCTGTTGCTCGTCCCCCCTTGATCCCAGTCAGGGTTGCAATTAGCCCTTCATTAGCCCTGCACCAGGGCAGCTGGGGATGTTGTTTCCCTTTCTCCAAAGCCCTCATAGTGCAGCCTGTGAGTGGAAAGGAACTCAGCACCTCCCATCTGCCTTCTGTTTTCTGTTGCTGGAGTTCACTGTGCCGAGTTAGCCAACGTGCCGGTAACACCACCCCACTGTGGGTACAGGCACCTCAGGCGCTGCCTCTGCCACAGGGCCAGCACGCTTCAGGAGCACACAGCGCTCTCCTTGTCAGGGTGCATTGGCATGACAAAGTTGTGGTGGCAAGAACACGTTTTCTGTGGAAGAAACACATTGCAGGAAAGCTCTGAGTGAACTCTGTCATCTTTCATAAGCCCCGAGAGGCATGTTTATTGTTAGTAGAATAGATAACAAGGTGCTTACAGCAGTGTATGTAGTAAAGGAAAAATCTCCTGTGTAAAATGTTAGTGCCATCACACGTAAGAATTTGATAAGCATGTGTGAATCCTTCATAAACTCGGTCAACCTTATTGCTACCAACAACACAAATCACAAACCTGCCCTGCTGCTGTGTAATTTGTGCATGTTCTGTGGAACACAGGAGGTTCTGCTTAAATTTCAGAACGAACTTCTTTACAGTGAGGGTGACAGAGCCCTGGAACAGGCTGCCCAGGGAGGGTGTGGAGTTTCCTTCTCTGGAGACATTCAAGACCCACCTGGACGCCTTCCTGTGTGATCTCATTGAGGTTCCTGCTCTGGCAGGGGGATTGGACTGGATGATCTTTTGAGGTCCCTTCCAATCCCCAACATTGATTCTGTGAGATGCTGAGATGGGCAGGGTGCAACCAGCCCTGAGAGGAGAAGCTGTGGGATCTGGACTTGTTGAGCCTGGGGAAGAAACAGCTTCAGGAGACACAAAACCAGCAGTAACTACTGGGGGTTCTTTATTGAGGTGCTGTGTGGAGGAAAAGGGACAATGGACATAAATTTAAAAAAACCTCAGGTTTTAGAGAAAGTAAGTAATTTTCATTATGAGAAAAATTAAGGAACAAGTTACCCAGAGTCCTTGAAGGTTTTCAAGACTGGGCAAATCCGTGAGCACTCTGATGTGGATTCAGTGTGATCCTGCTTTGGGCAGGAGACCCCCAAGAGTCCTCCCGGCTGGGGTGTTCCTGGGGTGTCACTAACCAGCGAGTCCTTCCCAGAGCCAGGCAGAAGCCAGCCGCTGGATGTCACCCTGTGCTCACTGAGCACCGCTGCTCTCACCAGCAGAGAGAGCCTCAAATCCCATCGCAGCAGGAACGCTTTCTTAATTACAAGCTTTTTACTTCAGGTAATGATTTAGGAGTATTCTTCAAAGCCAACCTCGCTGAAAGATACACAACAGTTTAGTTTAAAAGCTTTGGAATCTCCATTAAGGGTTGAAAACTTGATGTTAACATCAGCCAAATAGATACCATGAGATGGTAAGTTAGGAGTGCAGTTCGAGGCCACATCAATAGTCCTACACAGCCTCATTTAAAGGCAAAACTGAAATACACATCAAGCTGTGTGCATATTTCCCCTATGCTGGGATAAAATGAACAGACACAGACTGTAAGATCTTGTCATGTAAATAGCACAAACTGCACAGAAGATATTGTGTACATATTACTAAAACAATAACAGTGAAACTGCTGTGATTTCTAGAAAGAAACTGCAAGGACAATAATCACTGTAGGGGAAAAAGAAAGAAACTAGAAAATCAAAAGCATCCTCCACTGCCTGCTAGCATAATATTGATCCTCCTCTCCTTCTCCTGAAAGTCAGTTCCTGTTTATTTCAGCATGAGCACTTAGGGTGTTGTTCAGAAAAGAGTTTCACCTAAGAAAGTGAAATGCAGAAAGCAGATCTGTGTTCAGTGTCAAAACTATTGATCTTTAACTGTCAACTTCACATTAAGAGTGCTGCCAACTGCAAGCACTCAGAAGTTTTCCTACAGACATCCTGTGCTCCCCTGACATTTCTCCCTTCCCCACTTCCCCCAGATTTCATCGTACAAGTCTGGCATCATTTTGCTTACCTTTGGTGCTAGTGCTGGTAAGATTAAGGTTGTCACGCTTCCCTGAATTTGTAAAGAGTAGAAACTTAAGACTTTCCTCTAAAAACAAGGAGATTCTCTTGTTTTTCTCGTGGAATAATCAGGCCTTAGCAAGGGGAATTTTAAGTTAATCAAACATTGGGAAATTTGTGATAAAATAATGAAAACTGACATACTGACAATAAAACCAAGCGCCAATTTGATTCAAGTGAATGAATGGCAATTGAGGCATGTCATGCATCTTCTCTAGAGTGAGAAGACCACGTCAGACCGCAACATCTACACTCTTCTGAGCCTGCACACCTTCCCTTGCAAAGTGAATCTACTCTTCTTGGTATAGTACTTACAGCAAAGACATTGCCCTCAGAGAGGTAATGGCCATAAAGATCAGGAACTGTTGCCTTCATTGTACAGTGTCCCTGATGGCTAACAAATGAAGTCACAATTCTCCTGTGGACAACTAAAAAAAGGATCATAACAAGAAGTCACATAAAGAAGCTACTAATTTATCTAGTCTATCATAACAGAGTTCACATTGTAGCATAGGTCACCAGTGCTTGTGAGATGACAGTTTTACACAATGTGGATGTATAAAACAAATACCTATGACATTGTGCAGATGAAAGGTGCTATAAAGCTGCATTAGACTGGAAACCATCCAACAGTGGCACATTAGAAATTCAGTAGACAAGTCTTCACAGCCAGATGCTTTATGAATACCACAAAGTGAACTCTTATTTTCCTCAGAATTAGATTTTTCAAGTAGCAAAGACAGACTTTGATGCCCCTTGAAAGCAATGCTGAGTTATTTTCTGCACAGGAGATCACCAGAGAATAGGGTCTTTGGTGGTAGCCAGGGAAAAGGCAAAGAGAAATAAATACATACTATGCACATTCTGGTCCAGACCTGGCCCCAGACTTGCTATAACTGCCAGAGAAGTCATAGGAGGCTGTTTTTCACGGATACTAAAAACATTGCCCTTTGTGCAAGCTCAAACAGGACAATGTATATATACCTACTCCCTGTTGCATGCATCCCATGTTCTCCTCTTAGTTGTTTTACTGTTAAAGAGCAACCGGGAGCTGAAACCAGTTATGTCTGCAAGGTTTTCTTTACAATGGTGTGGGTTAAGGATTAAGTGCAGTGTCAAAGACTGAAAACACTGGTCTCACATTAAACCACAGAAAGTCTAGTTCTCCCGGCCTGGAGCTCCTACACTGTAAATGAAGAGGGAAGGGCAGTATCATTGTGAATAAATGTACATAAAGCTTTCTACATCTCCCTCTTACACATCCATGTAGAACCGGATACATCAATAACTGTAAGCAATTATCTGAGACGATGATTTGAGGTAAAACTCGTATTTTCCAATAGCAAGTGCTAAACCTTACTTCTCAATTGTCATTCATGTCAATTTAATGTATTTTTGCCTTACTTCTCAATTGTCATTCATGTCAATTTTTGTGTTGTTTGCAAACACTTAGTGCTATGTGTACTCTTCTGGTACTCACTGTTTCTATGTGTGCCCATCAGGTGTAGGATGCATCTTGACCGAGTAATAGGCCTATCTAAAATGAATGTATACAATTGCAAACACCTCATCTTGGACAGCTGTGCTGAGTGGGGACCATCCAGCTAAAAAAATTACTCTTTGTTGGTCAAAAAGTATCTGTTTGCTCATAGACAACCCTGCCAGAGGTCTTTGACAAATGCAAGTACTTCTAGTGGAAGGTGTCCCTGCTGATGGCAGGGGGGTTGGAACTGGATGAGCTTTAAGGTCCCTTCCAACCCAAACCAGCCTGTGGTTCTGCGATTCTGATAGTCCTCAACTGTTCTGTTACTCAACCACCCTAGAGCCACAAAATTTTACCTAGAGAACTCATGTTTTGAGGCTGAACGGACAACATGGAGATGCTGGATACTACACTTCCAGCCACAGACGTGTGTAACGTTGTGTCCTGGTTTTGCTAGGGTAGAGTGAATTTTACATTGAGTGACACAACCTCCCGCTCTGTGAGGCAGGAGGCTCAGCCCAACGGCTCCCCGGGTGGAGGCAGCGGAGGGGCTGAGATGGCGATGAGCAGCAGGACCGCCACTGTACCTTACATGGTTTCAGCTCAAACATGCCCCACGCCAGCACACTCAACAGATAAAACACTCTCTTCAACACAGAGCTAAAGTGTGGTATTTAGTTCTTGGCGATTTCTCAGTTGTCAGATAGCTCTTGCAGCAAAAATTATTGTCCTGGTTTTGCTAGGATAGAGTTAATTTTCTTAGCTGTGGTTTAGTTTCAGTGTGGGATTTGGTATGAGAAGAATGTTGATAAGGTACTAATGTTATTAGTTCCTGCTGGGGCTCAAGGCCATCGTGTTTGGCTGGTTCACAGCTGCATTAGGACTGGGACAGAGAAGGTAGTAATTAGCAAAACCCAAAGTGGCATTTGGATGTGTCAATGAGATATCCCATATCATATCACATCATGTTCAGTACATTAACCAGGGTTGATGGGAAATCGGGGGGATTCTCTCAGGGATTGCTCAGGCTCACTTTTCCAGGGCTTTGGGACTCTCCGCTTCGAGATTGCCGGCTGGCAGAGGCTGGGCATTGATGAGCGGGTGGTGAGCAATTGCACTATGCATCACTCATTTGTATATTCTGTTATTATCATTATATATTTTTTTTTAAATTAGTAAATAGTTTTTTTTCCTCAACTCGTGAATCTCTTTGCCCTTTTCTTTCCAATTCTCTCTCCTACTCCCTGGAGTTGGCGGGGGGGGGAAGAGAGAGCGCAGGCTGTGTTTGGCTGCAAACCAAAAGGGTGAAACCACCACAATTATTTATTCCAGCATGTCAGAGCTGGCTCACCCAAGGAAGGTACTTTAACAGCTAATACATTGTGTAAGGTTATGGCAGGAAAACACAGGTCATGATCACACATCTAACCCCCTCCATAGCATATTTATAGCACACAGACTTACAGCAATTCAAAGGCTATTAGCTTTATTAACAAGTAACAAAGTAGATGCAGATAAAAAAATTCTAGAGAACAAATCCTGTGCCGGACTATTTCCCCACCCAAATCACTCCCTTTAAATGAAATCTTTCTTGTTTTGAAGGATTACTTGTTTCACAAACATCTGTTACAGGAAGGGCTGTGTGTTCAGGGGGGTGAGTCCAGGTTTCCTCCTGTCAGCTTTCCCTAGTAGCAGCCGAGAGATTACCTGACCTTCAGCACTATTCACAGAAGAAATCAATGTCCTGAAAAAGAGAATAAAAAGGAATTATGTTTTGAGATTGAAGGATTAACATTCCTTTATCATCCCCAAAAGGTACATCAGTAGATGCAAACACTGAACATGCTATAACACACTCAAAGTACACCAGAATACACTCAAAGTATATTCTCTATAAATCAACTAACTTAACAGAATTCTGACAAAGGTCCTTTAACTCCTTTTGCATAGCTGGAATTACTTGTTCCTAACAAAAATTTCTAAAGTGAGGCAGGGAATGCCATCTTCTCTCCTCATTTCAAATGATTCCTTTATCTCCCTTTTTTGTTTTCTATTCCCACATTCATACATACAACTAAGAAATCCAGGTAGCCCTTTATCCTAATCACAGCTTAAAGAGGCTGAGGCGATACAATACGCTTGCTGTGGAGAAATGTGATTAGAAAATAAACACCGCTATTGTGCCTGAAAACTTCCAGCCAGACTTTCATAGCATATTGCTTTCATCTAACTTCCTGCTATTATCTTACATGGCTATGTAGATCTCGATTCTGCTGCAGGGAATTATCACGCTGTGGTGCTCAGACTGTACAACATTTACCATTAGACCAGTGTATCACATATAGCTGTCCACTGGAAGCAGAAGACAGGGAGCTGTTTCAGAACAGATGCTTACTGGTAATGAAAGTGTTCTCATCTTAGTCAGCAAATGGCTCGTTTTAAGTGATTGAGGGAAGGCAGGCAACCCAACACAGCTTTGTAGTACACACAGTCTGTTGTGGTGAGGTCACTGTATTCAGTGTGATTCAACGGTTCAGAAGTAGCAGCACTGGGGGGGGGAAAAACCCCAAAACAATAACAAAAAATAAAAAAAACAAACCTAAGATTTATTGCTCAAACAGCAACCAAAAGGCATGGATTACCCAGTGCTGCACAGAAGGATGCTGAGAGGAGTTCACAGGCAGAAATGTTTATTAGCAGCATCTGTAGCTAATGGTGTACATTGACTCCAACAGTGAAAGTTAATTTTTTTAGGGGGGGTCCTGTCCACT
>NW_010329318.1:6156-12533 GCF_000700745.2 Antrostomus carolinensis | reverse complement strand
CCCCCCCCCCCAATACTTTTCCTCATCAAGTTCCCTATCAGTTGCTCTCCATGCAAAGCCATTGGTGTGCTTTGCAGGGGCAGATGCTGCATGCTGATTCACTGTTAAGCTTTGGGCATCATCAGGTCCCCTCATACAAAGGGCAACCCCTTCCCAAGAGAACCCATCTTAACACCAACATCGGGCTTTCAGGTGCAAGGCCAAAACACTGCTGGTGGCTTAGGGGAAGGTTACAGAGCTGTGAGCAAGAGAGTGGCTTCTGTCTCACAGATGGAAGGCTGGTGGCATTAGAAGCACCTTATGTCAGTGTGCAATGCTAGTTGTGTATAGAAGAGCAGCTTTAAGGGACCCTTCTGGAGCAAGCAGCATGCCCATACACAGGTTGGTCAAGATGGGCTGTAGACCATTTTAAATGTGAACTTAGAAATCTGAGTCAGATCCTCAAGGTCACATTTGCAACATACGACTGAGAGCAATAGAATGAAGAGAATATATCTGTATCACCCATTGTTTTCATTGCAAAGCTCCTGTGTAGCAAGAATGTGAAGTAAGGATGAAATGACTGTGAAGGTTGTCTCGCTATTTTGCAAAATAATATTACTTTCCATTTAAAGTTCTGTGTTGCAGCCTGACCACAGCCCATTCTGGACCCCGAGCCAGCCTGCAGGCTAAGGCACCACTCTGACCTACCTCTGCTTCCACTTCAGCTTGCCATGCAGCAGACTGGCTGTCCTATTGGTGAGAATAGAGTTTAGGAACGTGTTTTAGTCGTTCTTTCATGCTCTGTGACTAATTAATTGCTGCAATGCTCCTGGGCCAAATTCAGAATGACCTAATGTAGCGTCAAGAAAAGCAATCACTTATCTGAGATTCGCATTTCCTCAAATAAAGCTTGTCTGACACATCATAATGCAAATCCTAGCAACTATTAACACGAAACAAAGTTTTTTCTTTCACTTATTTCCTCTGTGTTAATGAAACTCATCTAGTACTCTGGACCTAGGATTAAAGATGCCATATAGGATTTCAAGATTGAAGCACTAATTGTTGCATTTTCCCACACACTTCAAAACAGCATAGAGCTAAATATTCAATACTGATGAAGGTAATTACTGGAAACATTCCACTCATTAAGCATAGAAATAAGCTACCAATAACTGTTGGTTGTAAGCCAAACCCCAGCCTCTGAGAATGGACCCTCCTCTTTCACTCCTCTGTGAAGTGTTTCAGATCTCCGGTAACATTCAGAGATGTCTGGTGTATGAGACACTACTGTAGAGAATCGGGGACAATCACCTTCTTAGAAATATGGTCTATTTACTCACAAAACATCAACGTGTTTCCAATAGCTTTGCAATTCCACTTTTTGATAGACATACCAATAACTTTGAAAGCACGCCTGCTTTCTCATGAAGAGAGGTAAATCAGAAGCCCTCTATCACCATGTCCATCTATATATACAATTAACGGAAAGTACGCTTGTATGCGTTGCTGAAGTACACAGTACAATAACCAGACTCTCAAAAAATAAAAAAGCAAGCTTCTTGCAATGTTTTGCAAATGGTTTGGGGAAAACTGATGTAGCCTTGAAGGAACACTATTCAAATCAATAGAACTCTGATCAGGATCAAGCCCTTAACGCAGCATTGGTAATTCCTGTAATACCAGAGCGTTATGTGAGGGATTTTATCAACGCTATTTGTCTGTATAAAGGTCTGAAGATTGGATTCCCAGAGCATCTGTGGTATGCTACAATCAACTGCCACAACTATGATTTTGTTCTTTTTTTTTTGCAAATTAGCTTTACACAGCCAAGTATAATTATATAACCAGCTGGGCTTTTGCTAATTCCTTACCGTTGTAGGAAGAGTCTTATTTGCTTCTTGATAGACATGTTGTTCTGAGACTAAACTGCTAGGGAAATAACCAACTGTCCCCATATGGTCTTCATACTGTTCTCCATAAACCTTCAAGCAAGGAGATGTATAATTAGGTACCTTAAAACAGTCCTCATCTGGTCTGAGCTAGTTCATAATTGAGTCAAAAGCAGTTCCTAACAGTGTTCCTTACTCTGGTTTTAGATTTCCTAGCTTCCAGTTAGCTGGCACATGAAACGAACCATTAACACAAGTTCTGATACAGGCACACATTTTTTGGAGTTAATTAATACCGCCTATAGTTTATCTGGATTTTTTTTTTTTTTATATAAATGCAGCTAATATTTATCTTTGCTTCCTTTAAATTTAAGTGTTTTATGACCAACTGTGATAAAAACTTTCTCCTCCAGTTTCAGCAAACAGCCATAGAAAAGAACTGTTGAGCCCTTCTGTTAAGGTTCAATTCGTATTTACCACACACTTATTGAAGATATTTCATTAAAAAAAAATAAAATTAAATGCCTCAAGACTCCTCAATCACTTTAAGTTCAAACATTCACTTTGAAAACTAAGTTGCTGCTTTAAAACCCACAATAGCTCAGCATTAGCATCCGTTTCCTGACAGAAACGCATGTGAATCTACTTAAAGTTTGCTCATATACACAAGAATCTAGTCTTACACTTCCAGCCCAGAATTCTCCAGAGTCTTTTTCTTTCACTAGTTTTGAGTAAATATAAATCAACTGCCCTTTTTTAATATTAATGAATCTGCAGTCTGGAGCATTATAATCCTCTTCTGCTCTGGCAAGGGAAATGGTGTCTAGGAAAAAAAAGAAAGAATGAGGTGGATGAATTTAAATATATATATACACTTTTAGAGAGAGAAATATATGTGTGTGTTCATGCACACGTGTAAAACTATTTCTACAGACAAAAGTCTCTTATCCTGAAATTAATAAAAGCCTTCAAGAATTTGTCCTGCTCATTTTTCTGTTCTCCAGGAAGCAAAATACCATCTTCAGAATGGGCCATTTCATCATAGTGGAAGTTACAATTCTTGCTACACTTACCGTTCATTTGAGTGAAAAATGTCCCTTACAAAATGCTTTTTGCAGTGACACTGCATGTGACATTCCACATAAACCCCCCCACTTTGCTTTTGAAGTTGACAAACCAATGCAAACAGAGCTAAATAAGCAGAGTAGTTTTCCCTCACACTACCGCATCCACTCCACAGTCATTTTTGAGACTATTTTGCCCTCAAAATTAAAGCAAAATTACTTACAGACGCAGTCATCATCAGCACACAGCTTCTTGCTGGCAAGCTTGTCCATAAAAATTCCAGTTACAAAAGGCCGTGTTAATCCAAGACACAAAAGTAAAACAACCAAATACAGACGTTGTGTCATTTTTCCTTGCTGCAGTGCTTGCCGAATGCACGCAGGGTCCGGCGATCCCTGTCTTTTATGGAAGAAGCAGACACCTGGACAAACATGCCGGGCCAATGGGAAGCGCTGGGGGCAACATTCCACCCCACCAGAGGAGCCTCAGGCAGGAAGACAACCTCAGGGTCCATTGGGGAAACTGAATCCCTTCCCAAAGCCATTCCCCATTAACAGTTCAATCAGCAACCGAATCATTTAAACCTTTTAAGCCTTCCTGTAGTTGTCCATAGTCTTAATCTTACCTCAAGCAAAGCTTGAGAGGGAAAATTAAGTCAGGCTCTGGTAAGCAGCAAAGGAAATTACATCTTTCCAAATCCTCAAGTTCTTCCTTTTCACAAATGCTCACTGACAAGTATAATCTTCCCTGGACCGTAAACCCCACCGTGGCAGAGCCTCCCCTGTTACAGTCTACAGAAAGGACCTGCTAGGATCCTGACACACGGACACAAATGTAAACAAACCATCAGGGATTTGAAAGTAAAAAGATTTTGCAGGTCAGCAACTTGGATTTGAAGTCTAAAAGGTTCAAGCAACATAGACTTATCTAGACAAGATCCCTTCCTCGGGGAGATGAAGTCAAGAGCAGAACACACAGGTTACACCAGGACAGCAACCATGTCACTTTTATTTACATAGCTGAGCTCAGCTGAGATTTTGCTGGTGCAAGATGCTGAACAACGTCACAGGCTCAAAAGGTCCTCTTCATGCCTTGGAGAGGACATCTAAAATTTATCTAACTTGCCAAAATCTTGCCCTAGCATACATCAGGTGGGACTTGTAGGGAGTACTTTAATTAAAATAGTTGTGTGCACAGGCACAGAAGGAACAACCACTGGAGTTACTGCACTGTAAGCAATTCACACCACAGCTGCCAGGCTACAAAAGGCTGATCTGGATCAGTCCTTAAAGCGACTAAGAGGAAGTTTGAGAATTCCCAAAAGAGCACAGTGGAGAACCAGTGCTACCTGATTCACAAGGAGGCCTGCAGAGCTGCTGGCTGCACCAGCTTTCAGTCCACAAGCACAACAGTGGAAGCTGTCAACCATCACCCAAAATACCACACTCTCTTTTAAAGAAAGAGCATCTTGCAGTTTCTAGCATCACCCTTCTATTACAGCTGACTTCACCACGTTCTCCTCTTACCTTCCAGCACATTACTTCTTCCTCCAGCTTCCTGTACTAGTGTCTAACTTCCTTTGCAGACAGCTCCACACAGAATTTTCTAAGGGACTAAAGGTGAAGAGCAGTGGTATGCAATGCTAGTCTCTAGCGGGATGCAAGGATGGCATAAATAATACCTATAAAATTATGACTGCAGAAGGAAAAACGTAAGGTTCAGGATAGAACAACACAGTCACTTTTGCTCTCTTACAGGCACATTGAAATTATTTTTACTTGTAAATATTAGAATACTTGTGAAATCACACAAAAAAAAATCACTAAAAAGAATGAAAAAATACACATATGACAGTAACCAAGATGACACTGGAAGGGGCATCATCTTGTAATGTATTCTGGGAGCAAATAAAAGATTTTTCAGACCTTGTGCAAAAGAGGTGCTTCATGTAGCTATTTTTATGCTTACAGATGCACTGAAACATGGCACTTGCTCAGAAATCGAGTGGATATGCCAGAACTACCATATAGAATATACACCAAGAAGTATTCCAAGATTTTATAAAAGCAGTCACGTTTCCCCAAAGGTACAGCACTTTGTCCAAAGAACAGTTTTAACTCAGATTTCAATTGTTTTGGAACACAGAATGGTGAGGGTTGGAAGGGACCTCAGGAGATCATCCACTCCCAACTCCCCTGCCAAAGCAGGTTCCCTACATCAGGTTGTACAGAAAAGCATCCAGGCGGGTTTGGAATCTCTCTGGAGATGGAGACTCCACAACCTCTCTGGGCAGCCTGTCCCAGGGCTCCAACACCCTCCGTCACAGTAAAGAAGTTTTTCCTTAAGTTAATATGGAAAAACTGCACAACACAAACAGCAGATGCTCTGCAGCTACAGCTGAGGCCACACAACACAGGGGCTGCACCGAGCCACGGTCATAGAGAAAAGGTTACAGCCTCCAGCATCCTTCCACGCGCCCACGTTGACCAAAATGCCTTGGAAACAGAAAAACCCTCAACACCTGTGATGTAGTTACAAGAGAGAACATTCTGCATAGTTACACCAGCTGCTCTTAATACTTTTAAAGGAAATCACACTGGCTCTCTCCCATTACTTCTTTGCCTGAAATGGTAGTTAGGGACCTCACAGAGAAAGTGTTGAAGTGAGGAATGGCGCAACACGGACAAGCATGAACATGTTGTGTGAACGCTTCCTCTCAAACATAAATCTTCAAGGGCCTGATTGCAACCCTCCCAGCCAACACCACGCAACAACTACTGCAAGATTCACAAAAGTATAACAATATTTTAAGTAAAACTCATTATTCTCTTAACTTAAAACATCTTTCTAGGTCTTCCATCATGTGACCAGAACACTTTTGAAGTGATTTTTGCACCCAAATATTTAGAACAATCACAACTCACAATACTACACCTGATTACTTCACTGCATTCGGTGTATTTCATGTCATACAAGACCTGTAAAGGTTTTTCACAAATGGAGGAAAAAAAACCCAACAACCAAACACCAAAACCCCCAAACCCAGAAACATTAGGACATGTACTTCGGAAAAAGCTGCCTAAAAAGCATCAGGGTCCTCTGCATTGTCTTTGTAAAGAGCCACAAAGCTCTTCCTAAACCATTTATTAAAATCATTGGTTAATAGGGCTGGGAAGAGCAGAAAAGACAACAGAAACTTATGTTTCTTCGGTGGACTTGCTTCTACTACCAGCCATCATTAGAAAGACAAAACCAAGTTGAACAACAGTGCTGACAAATTGTGATCAATTTCAACCCATACCTGTCAAAAACCCCACTAACGATCATTTTTCTTAAGTGACAAAATTATTCTTGCTGAAAAGCAGCTGTCCCCTTGATAACGAGGCTGAAGATGGAGTGTTGCATTTATTCAGAATATGCTGGCATTTCACATTCCTG
>NW_010329318.1:741-6138 GCF_000700745.2 Antrostomus carolinensis | reverse complement strand
TTTTTGCTCTGGAAGCACAGCTCTTTTTCCAGCACTCACTTCTGAAAAATGATTATCACCTTAAAAGCAGTTAAACCAGTATAGCAATGAGCCCTGCAAGCCTAACAGATTAATAAAACGACAGATTGAAGGAAAAACATGCCTTCAAAACAGCATAAACTGAATTTATTTTATAAAAATTAGTATTTCAACACAAAAATTTACTATCCAGTAGATCCCTGGAAATCCTACATCTGTCTTGGCCATTTAGGCAACTTTACACAAGTCTTAAGATTTCTGCAGGGAACAGCAAACATGTTAGCTGGTCAGAGTATCACGATATTAAACAACCAACTACCCACAGAAGTCCTTTATAAGAAAAAGCATTCGGTTATTTCTTTGCATATGTGATTTTCATGGCATGAGACGGAGTAATCTTGAATCCTTGGAGAGCATCTCGAGCAGCTCCTGCTTGATTTTCATTTTCAAACTCCACAAATGCAATGTCATGGCGCCCAGGCACCAAACGGACTTCTTTGAATCCAGGAAACCTTTAAAATAAGGTGAAAGGGTCAGCTAATATTTCCTAGTCTGATAATACACCTCTCTTCAGTAGTTATAAGACCTTATAATAAGCATCTAATAGTACAATAGTCACTACTAATGAAAGATTTAAATTGAGGAGTTTTACATGTCCAGTCCTTGGAACCAAGCCTCAATTAAGGATCATTACATGGAAGTATTTTAATCAGTCTGGTGCACATATGGAAGCGACTAAAGCTAGTTTTAAAGCTGCTCCTGCTGTTATAAAGTCTTAATATTACAGTCACCAGCTTAAATCTGGTGCAGACTGGTAGTAGATAACTTAATCAAAACCAGTTATGAAAAAAATCAGATTTGCTTTCTGCACCAAGTCATTAGAATGGACATCTGTAATCTTGGCAGTAAAACAAAGAACTGAAATACCTTCAGAAGAAACTCTTCCTTTTAAAAAGTCAGCTTGCCAACTCATAAAAACCATACAGGTAACAGAAGAATTCAAAGGACAAATCCTTTCTATACAAAACTTACTGATTGAATAACATGGACAGCATCATCTCATTTGTTTCCTCAGGCAAGTTATTAAGGAAAAGGATGTAGTTTGGTGGGTTATCAGGCACCTGCAACAACAGAAGATGAATGCTCAGAAGATTACACACAGCTACCTGTTCCTCTGCATCTGTCTGTGAGATTATTCGAACCACGACTCGCATCTCCTTAGTGTTGTTCATAACACTGCTAGCTGGACTTCATGATACCTTCATGCAATATGCTGACAGAGCCCCCTGGTTCTTTTACAAGGATTTATTAATTTGGAGAAGCTCTTATTTCCACAAAAATCACGGTAACATATTGTCTTAGATGTCCTATTTAAGCTTGACAACTCAACAGTTGCTACTGCAGTACACTTAGCAGTGCCAGGGGTGGGACTCAGGTGCCTAAACACTGGCTGTAGTGCTGTCCCCAACATCTGTATATAAACACAGAAACGTGGAATCACAGGATCATTGAGGTTGGAAGTGGCCTCTGGAGATCACCTAGTCCAACCTTCCTGCTCAAAGTGGGGTTTCATTAATGCAGTTGCCTTGAGCCATGTTCAATTGTGTTTTGAGTATCTTCAGAAATGGAGGCTCCACAACCTCCCTGAGCAATCTGTTCCACTGTTTGACCACCTCTACAGTGAAAAAAGTCATTAATGAAGACATTAAACAGCACTGACCACAGCATCGACCCTTGGGCTACTCCACTAGTGACTGGCCCTCAGCTGGACTTTGTGCCACTGATTACAACCCTCTGAACCTGGCATTTCAGCCAGTTTTCAGTCCGCTTCACTGTCTACTTATCTAGTCTGTGCTTCATCAGTTTGTCAATGAAGATTTTGCAGAAGATGGTGTTGAAAGCCTTGCTAAAATCAAGATAAACATCATCCTCTGTTTTCCCCTTATCCACCAAGCTAATCATTTCACTGTAGAAGGCTACCACATTGGCCAGGTATGATTTCCCTTTCACAAATCCATGCTGATTACTCCCAACCACCTTGTCCTTTGTACATTTCAGAATAGTTTCACCTGCCTGGCCATGGAAGAACTCACATCCTTCCAGAAGAGAAATGGAAGGTCAAGATAAACACCCTGTTCATCTGCAGTAGCACCAAAACAGGGCAACTAAAACACAGAAAACCCATGTGGTTTTACCACAGTGCTCTATTCAAATTTATTAATTAGAAACCCCATTAGATTTAAAGCTTTAGAGTCTTTAACAGATTTGCCTGCTAATATGAATTTGTAGCAACCCACCAGAGAAGAGGATGAGTAGTCAGTTTGCTGACATTGGATTGAAAGGCTGTAATCTCCCTAAGCCATCAAGGAGACTAGAAAAATAAATAGAAACTGGACACCACAACTTCAAATGTCCTGCTAATGGTGCCAAGTAAGTTAATGCCTCAGCAGAACAATTTCCTTCAGCTGATGGAAATATTCCAGGCAATGCCATTAGAAAATAAACTTCCCAAGTTCAAACAAATACCTAAAGACTCAGTACTATGCTTTGATGCAAACTGACATACACATATTGTGCTTTGTTACAAATGATACCCAAAAGAAAACCCAGACTGGGAGCAAGATGTTTTCTGCTGTGGATTGTCCCAGTTCCCAGGGACAGTACTCAAAAAGAGATGCAGGACAGGCAAAGATACTCTTCTACAGTATTTGCCCTCCTGCAAATCCCATCTCTTTAGTACCTTCCACTTCTAACACATGTGAATCATTTAGAAGATCACTGAGCAGATGAGTGAAGCGTAGGGAGTTGTTGCTACATCCCTTCACAATCCTTTGGAAAATAAAACACTTATGAGAAGGAAAAAAAAAAGTGAGCAGAGGACCCCAAACTCCTGAGAAGAAGCTTTCAGGCAGATATTCCGGCACCCTGCGTAGACTCGCTTCTCCTTTTCTACTACTAGAATAAAGTAAGTTAAAGGGAGTTTATTAACAATGAAAACAAAAATTAAGAATCCTTCAACTCATACTGAGCACAGTCTAAATTTAAGAATCAAGTAGCATTTCTTAATAGCGCAGTTTTTTAAATAGTGAGAAACTGCAGATTTTCACTTCATGTCAACTAGATACAGTAAAAGGGGGATTTTTTTGTTTCCTGTGATTTAGCTGTTGGACAAATGTCTTGCAGAACAAAAAGGAAGCTGTAAAATATATCCTCAAGTTTCCATGCGTAACAAACCATTCTTCATAGAGAGTAATTTTAAACATTAGTACTTTTAGTCATACAGACACAAAAAAAACCCCAAAACCAAAACATTACCTGCTGATTCTGTGCTGCAGTCCCTGGGGCACCGGCTGAATTTTGTGTTGCTCCCTAGTAAATAAGTACAAAATAGTTTTACAAAAGTGTTCTGTTAGAAATTTATATATAGAAATATATAAGCACACATCACCATGTTTCTGTACAACTCCAGAAGTATGTTAAGGTTTTTTTAAGCTTCAATCCAAGGAACATTTGTTGCTTATGAGACTTCTCAAAGCAGATTGAGTTTTGCTGAACTCCAGAACCAGGCAATCAAAGAAAAAACACCTGTATTATCTGATCTGGCTGATGGCTGAATCAGCAGATACAGCAAATCACTATTTCTCCATATTATAAAAATTGGTTTAATGGACAGGAAGGAAGTAGTTTTGAAAATGAAGGCCTAGACAGGACATATCAAATAGGAGAAAAATAGGTGTTTCCGCTGAGGACTCCAGTTTAGCTATTACCATTGCAGCTAGTAGCAATTATTTCTTCTTAAAAGACTTGTATATAATGACTGATTTTTTTAATAAATCCTGAGAAATCTGAATATTCTACCCCGAAAATGTTGCTTTCTATGAACACTCTTATCACTCCTTGATATTAGTTTGTGCCTTAGCAGGAACTTTACTTAAATAACACGATATTCAAACTCTGTGCCTTGATGTTTTCCGCTATATTTCAGCACATAAATTACTAAATGTTGTTAATTTAGGGCTGGCCAACCCTTAGTGGAGACGTATTCCAAGCCCAATCCTTTCCACCTAACTGTAAATGAATTATCTTGTTCCCATTTACCATTCTCCAGTAATTATAGAGAAATAGGGCATTAAAACAATGAAGGGAGAAGCTGGTTGAGCATTTGAGCCTGGCATTAAAGGTAAGCACACACCCCTCCTTTTTTTAAAAAGAGGTTATTTTCTATTTTGGTTTATTGTACCTTTGCTCTATATCTTTGTTTTCATCTGGTAATAAGAAAGGAAGGGGGAAAAAAGATAAGGAATAGAAAAAAACTATGCATCAGCCCCCTCTCCTTCAACTTCTAGTGAGTGCTCAAGAGCTCTAGATATTAACAGACCACAATTTAGCAAATTGAGAAGTACCAAAAGACAACACTTAGCCCTAAAAAAAAAACCAACCCAAAAAACCCTTTTGTATCTGTTTTTTTTTTTTTCTTTTTTAAACAGAGAAGCAGCTTACCTGGATAACCTTTTTATTTGCTGCATTTGCTGACTGCTCCAGAGATTTGGCCTTCTTCTTTTCCTTCCTTTTTTCCTTATCAGCAAAAGTACCGCGCATTTTAGAGATGATATCAGAGTCTGTTTTTGCATACTGAATGCGCTTTTTAAAAGGAAAAAAAAACAAAAAACCACAGTACATTCTGCAGTTAATAACACTGAACATTTGGAACCACTTTCATTAACTATGTTTTACTGTGCATTTACACTTTTTTTTGCAGGAATGTCTTATATTAGAAGTGTTGTTATAAACTCTAGGTATGCTTAGAGTATCTAATCCTCATAATTAATTCTGAACACAACTATGGAACTAAAAAAAAAAAACCCAAGATGAAAATTATTAATTTTAACTCACTGAAATCGGAACTCTATTCGCCTAACAGCATCTTTTTAACAAATCTGTCAAGGTAACAGCTGTACAAGGTGATATAGGGACATTTGACAAAACTGGCACTAGCTTCTGTCAGAAAACTCGAGAGGGTTTTTTAACTCAATTTTATGGGGAGTTCAAATTTTGCAGTGATTTCTCAACTCTCTGCAGAAAATCGAGTTTGGCAGAACTCAGACTTCTTCAATAGAAAGGCAAGTACCTGTCTTAATCCAAACCAATCACATCAATCCAACGCAATCCCAAGTACAACTACAGGCTGGGTGATGAGTGGATTGAGACCAGCTCTGAAGAGAAGGACTTGGGAGTGGTGGTGGATGAGAAGCTCAACAAGAGCCAGCAACGACTTCTGACAAGGGCGGGGAGTGACAGAACAAGGGGAAATGGCTTCAAACTGAAAGAGGGAAGGTTTAGGTTAGATATTAGGAAGAAGTTCTTCACTGTGAGGGTGGT
>NW_010329318.1:0-642 GCF_000700745.2 Antrostomus carolinensis | reverse complement strand
GGTGTCCCTGCTGCTGGCAGGGGGGTTGGAACTGGATGATCTTTAAGGTCCCTTCCAATCCAAACCATTCTATGACTCCATGAAACCGTGTCAGCAGCAAAACAGTGCTGGTTTTCTGACAAAGGCCGTGCGATGCACTAGGCAGGGGCTTGAGCAGATTCAGCTGTGAGTGTACAGGTGTGCAACACCATATATGCACAAATCTATCACTTTTACTATCAGAGACCACCTCAACACAAAATTACACAGCAGCTGAAGACTTTTTTAATGCTTCTGTTCAGCTCTGAGATACGAGTATGCATGCTGCAGGCAACATCCAAAGAGGGAAGTACACCAGAAAGCTTGTGAAGCCTTAATCTTTTTATTTCCTAATGGGCTTTACTAAGCACAAAACTCTTCAAGGGTAAACAACAGCTGAGCTTGCACAATTCCTTGTTCAGGATTTCATTAGAGAATCTGAAAGTGTTAATGAAAGCAGCTCGTGGCTCAGCAACACAACTGTCTGCACTCTCCTTAATGCTCAAAGGCGTGAGCTGAAAGGCAGCATTAATATATCCATCCATCACTGAAGTCAAGTGGGCTATTTCCAGGTATCATTACACCTCACAAAGCATAGAATGTTGTGAGCTGGAAGGGAACCAC